>NW_022694605.1:941089-956089 GCF_011630105.1 Anneissia japonica | reverse complement strand
ATAGCATATAGGCCTATTTATTCATTCATATATATTTTTGTATTTCCCTATATCATTTTAGTGTTTTTATTTCCGCCTTTCTGCCTCTTTGTTTTTGAATTTGCCTGTTAGTTAACATATTTTTTTTAATTTGCTATATAATGTTGGAGGGGGTTTAATCTGAGCGGCTCCTTTATTCGATGTCATTGTTTATTTCCTTTATTGATATTGCCGACAGGGATCTGTGTTCCCACACTGATAATAGGCTACCTAATTACAGTTCCCAATTAGTTTATTTGTTACTTAATACTATACTTACTCTGCCCCTTAGTAATTTCGTCCTATCACCATTGTCATTATAATTTATTTTAAACGTCGACCAATCATATTATATATTACATTCACACATGCTGAATAAACAGAGGACGGGTGGAAATATTTATGTTTTTAATAAATTGTGTCTTCTAAGTCTTCGTCATCTCATCGTCTTTTTCATTGAGTTGTGTATCTAAGAAATACACGGGGATAAGAGACAGATATATATATGAAGAGGACGTGAACATCACGCTATAGTCCAGATTTCTAAGACAATCTCACAAAAAAGGAGAGGCAGGCCATCGCCAATTTGCGTCAGCGTAATGATATCATCGTCAAACCAGAATGATGATAAAGGCTCTGCCATTGTCGTTATGGACATTACATTCTACATAGCTCTTCACTATTGTAAACTCACAGAGGACCACAATCCAGAAATTTCTAATATCTGGAAATATCTGTATTAAAGATGGTTAAAAAGATTCTATCGATCCCAAACTTGGACCCTATCTTATCCAGGTCGATCAGGAACCAGGACGTTTCTATGTCCTACCGGTACCTAAAATCCACAAAACAGGCCATCCTAGCAGATTTAACTTTTCGGGAAACAGTACTGCTACAGAACAAATCTCTGACATGTGAATGATCGACCATTATGTTGTTGCTCTTCCCTTATACATTCAGGATTCCACTAACTTTATCCGCAAAATTAACAAAATTTCAAATTTACCTAAATATACTGTTCTGGCTACACTTGATGTTTCGTCATTATATATACTAATATCTCTCATGAAGAAGGTGTTAATGCGTGTATTTCAAATTACAAACAAATTCGGGGCAAAACCCCATCTAAATCTCATCTACATGAACTTCCTGATTCTGACCAATAATTTGTTTTTGGCGACGATCATTATCTCTAAATTCATGGCACAGCGATGGGCACAAAATGGCTTCAACTTTGGCAAATTTATTTATAGGACAATATGAGGCCAACTATCTGTCCCTACAGCCCAAGAAACCACATGTTTGTTTTCATTACATTGATGATATCTAAATGATCTGGTGAATAGTTTGGATACGTTCCTATTGAAAATTATATCAGCTACAATCAAATTCACTAACAAATCCACAAGCAGTGTAGACTTTTTGGACATCAGCGTGACCATGGAATGGTGCACTTAAATTTGATGTCTTCCGTAAACCCACGGATAAAAACATGTACCTGCTCCCTACTAGCTGTCATCGTACCAAAACGTACCAAAAATATTGCGTACAGCCAAGCATTGCGCTTGAAACACAATTTTGTTCTTCGGATTTAGATTTTCAGAATCGCACAAAAGAATTATGCGGACATCTCCGGAGGTCATCGAGGACCCATCGAAAATGCTATCAGCAAAGCATAGGGCATACCTCGTGCTCAACACTGACGTACACACGTCAATGATTGACCAAAGTGCCACGGTCACTTACCTATCACCCAGGCTACCACCAGCCACTAAGGCTATAATTCAGACTAAAGGCTACATGTCTGTTTTTTCTAGATACATTGTTAATAAAAAGGAGTTAAAATTAAGAATAAAGTACAATGGGTAAATAAAGGTGTTTATTGAAATTCTAATCGCATAAAATTTACCAACAGGCAATACCGTTAAGTAGGTTCTTGTTCGTCCACAATATTGTTGTACAGGCAAGAAATAGAGAAAGCATACGTTTCCGCTTAGGTTTATGAATGGTTTACGTGGAGTCAACTTTTCATAAGAATCCTTTGCAGCGTAATATACGCGAGAGTTCATTCACGCGAGAGTCAATATACGCGAGAGTCAGTCGACGTATCGCAGATATTCAACGCGTCGGTTTCCTGTCAAGCATTGTGCTTCGACGATTTTAAGCGTGCGTTACGTCGATTTCACAAAACAAACGTCGGAACCAGTTTCCTGTTAAATTTCATAGTTTTTTTTTCTGAAACGTAACAATCGTAAGGAATTCTAACTTCTTACGTCAACAGGAAACCACTTTTAGGTGGGTTATTGATGGAAGGTAGTTGAGTAGACGTCAGAAGTGAATTGAGGTTGGTTGGTTTTCTGCGTGCGATTATCGATGGGTTCTGGTAAACGGCTTCATATACTGTACCAACCTGAGAGATTTGAAATGCAGGAGTGACCAATTGGCTGGGGGGGGGGGTTCCAAGCGGCAGGCGACACACCCCCGTCGCTCCGACGATCTGAGCATTTTAAGCTGTTTTGAAACGATTTTAGGGAGTGTTTGTTGATAATATGGTTACATGAGCAAAAATATTATTAATAAAGCCACGTACAATTTGAGTTTCAATGTAAGCCTATGTTTAATTTGAGCACCCGAACTATGAATATCTACACAAACATTTTATATTTTTAATAAAACCAATTTTCTTCTGATGTTAAATACATTTTCCCCCTGAATTCGTGATAATTCGTTAGTCACGCACAGACTTAACGATTAAACGCATGTGTTTCTGCAAAATGCGTGTTTCATCCAAAATCACTTTGAAATGCAGGACCGTCCGCACGATGCGAGACGGTTATGCCGCTTCTATGGATGGATCTTGTTTCAGTGTTTCAAAGTCCGTCTTGATCACATTAGTGAGAGGTCTTTTATCGGGGACTGTAGTCTAATATAAGTGGATACGAGTGTCGTCCGTCATTAAGTAGGGTCTATCGTTGTGATGAAAACCATTGGTCCGTTCATTAATGGCTTCCTTTCAAGTTTCTTCAAAAGATTCTAGACATATTTTGTTACTGGTAGATGGATTGCGAGTTGTAGAAAGCATACGATTCTTGAGAGATAGTCCTTTGGGTATTAAATCCAGTTTCTTGCACTGATTGCAAAAAATACACTGGGCCTACATTTTAATACTGTAGTCCTTATCCGAGATCACTTGTTCCACCTCCAGAACCATGAGCGTGTCGTTCTAACCAGCGCCGACATTATGGCTGTAGGTTGCGGCGCCCCTCCAATAAACTGCCCAGCCAATCGACTCATCGCCAATAATGTTCTTAATTTTCAGTGTTTTGCTCGAGCTTTTGTGCTTTCCAATAAGCATTCAAGTAGTTTTGTTTGCTGTTTATATTCGTGTCAAGCATGCATAATTCTTAATCAATTGTATGAAAAACAGTGTATCTGGCAAGATTCGAACCTGCAAGCAAACTCTCGCTTTCAAGGTAAGTATCATACCGCTATACCACAGACACGTATACGACATATACGAAAATCGAAAATCGAAAATCTACTGTAGGCCTAATCTCCAGATACCATCTCTCATGCAACTGACTATTACGCTCACACAGTGGACCTGTTTAAACTGGAAACTGGCTTGCATTTTAGTCGCAGATGGAAAGAATCATAGGCCTATATTATTCAAATAATATATAAATAAATATATATATATATAATAAATAAATATATAAATATATATATAATATAAATATATATATAAAATAAATATATATATAAATATATTTTTATATATACATATATATTCTTTTATACATACCTTTTTTATATTGTTTATTTCTCCCATTATAAATATATTCGGTTTATTATATTATATTATATTTTATCATTATGTTGTTATTTATCACATATCTTGCCTGATCTCGGTTGTTATTATCTTGGTTTATTATTATATCTATTTTTTATCATATAGTTCTATATCTTACCGTACCACTACTCTGATTGGCTAGTTTATTATCAACTACGCCCTTAAGGTATTGTTTAAGCTTTCATATCCACGCTAACCGATCTTTTGTTTTATCACGCTCCTTGTCACTCATCTTACATCCGCATTATATTTATTTATACTCGTATTTATTTATATCTGTACGTATACCTGATGAAGGGCGATGCCCGAAAACGTTCGTGTACTCAATAAACTACTTTTGCAATACTAGACACCTCTCAAGAGTTTATAATATCATTTAAAATTGAGGAGCAGGTTTTTTTGGAATAGAAAGCCAAATTGCTTCAAAATTACCAGGATCACAATCTATAACTGTTTTCAAAATTAATTATAAACAACAGATTTTTTAAAACCATTTTACTTAAAGCACTTCAGTCTCGACATTCCGGTACCATGCAGTACGGTACATCATTCTGAGTTTTCATCTATTTTTTTTTTCTTTCGTCAAGTTTACAGTATAATTAAATCAAATATGTTTGTAGATAGTCAGGACCTTATCGAAAGAAAAATGAATAATGTATCTCGTTTCAAGGTCTTTTGTATGTTGTACATTGAATATGATATTCTGCATAAATATTTTGCAAATAAAAAATAATATATGGCACAACATGTAAAACAACCTTTTAAAATCAACTTCGTGCAAATGAATTTAGCAAGCCTTTCTTCCTATTGGCTCAATTTCTAGGACATGTATTTTAAATACATAGGCCAACAGCCAGGAGTATAAAAACAAGCGTTTAGACTAGCCTCATGACTATAACAAGGACAAATTAACAGAAAGTAACTTCATTACAGTAACATAATTTACATAATATTCTTTCTATTTTAATCCCATACTATAACACATCATCATCACATCAACAACAACAACAACAACAACAACAACAATAATAATAATAATAATAATAATAATAATAATAATAATAATAATAATAATAATAATAATAATAATATATAGGTTTTTATATAGCGCTCTAGGCCTACTAATTCTTATTCTGAACCGGGGAAACGATGCTCAAGGTAAATAGACTCACATTCCAAAGACCATGGTTAGAAAAGCCATGTTATCAATGTTATCTATTTACTATATTTACAAGGTCACATGGACAATTGCTGTGCAATCTTGGCTTGTTCAGACCATATTTTTTAAAATCTGACCTTTAACCTCTATATCAAAAATTTAAAAAATATTTTTAAAATGCCACAACCGTCATTAATGTGAAATTTGGACAATATAACTTTTCGGCTTGGAGACTTCTATACTGTACGTTGTTAAAGTAATTAATTGTTGTTACAATAGTGGTTGATGAACTTTGTTACAACAGTGGTTAAATCGTTGTTACAATAGTGTGGTTAATGAATTGTTACAACAGTGGTTTATTTTTGTTACATCAATGGTTGACTGTTGTTACAACAATGGTTAATGCTTACAACAGTGGTTGATGGTTACATTGGTGGGTGATACAGGGGAGAGTATACGTTAACGATATTAGTTGAAAGCAGCATGAATTGCAGATGATCCTTCCAGCCATATCACATACCTCTCGCCATCACACATTGATAGGCCTGTATTTACTTATAGATGATCTCAGTTGTTAAATTACAGTAGGCCCTGTGATTAGGTTATGACCATGCTAAACACTGATTAGGTATGCTTAGGTTAAAACCAAGCTAAAAACCTTTCTTTTCCATCAACTTTTTCATTAATATAACATGGCATCCTTATTCTGTTTTTTTTTTTTGTGTGTTTTTTTTATGTACAGCGCATTGAGAGTTTGCTTACTTGCGCTATATAAGAATGAATTATTATTATTATTATTATTATTATTATTATTATTATTATTATTATTATGTTTGAATGATAAAGTTGATAAATAAGTTTGTATGTCCAGGCCTACATATTTCCATTGGCCATAGAGCTTAGGTATAAATTAACAATGAAAAAAATCTTTTCTTCATCATAATCTTTGCGCCTACATCAAGATCCTATGAGAATTGAACAGAAAATGACAATAGGTACAGATAACTACACATCTAGAATCAGTTACTGGTATCATGGTTAAATATTAAAAAATATTAAACCGCTATAAAAAAAAAATAAAAAAAATAAACAATATGTAAACTACATTGCAGATAAGAATACCTAAGGATATTGTGTTTTTCAACGTTGTTTTGGTACGCCAATGTTTAGGGTTACGGTTCCAGCTCGGGTTACTGTGGGTTAAGTCACGTTTACTTTAGGGTTAGGGTAACATTAAGCCGGGCAAACGCTACAGCGTAGTACGACCGGGTCGTACAACGAATCCAACTCCTCGTCCTGTGAGCGAGAGACGACTCTTCGCCGTCTGCTGATTTTCGGTGGTAGTCTTGACGAATCATCATTAAAAACTATCCGTTGTGCGCGCGTCGTATCGTTACGTTTTTTTTATAGAATCGCGTCGGCCGACGACCATCGGGCGGGCAGGCGGAGTGAGCGCCCGGCTATTATTAATCGTAAAGTATACAATTGGTTAGGCTCGCCGCGTGCGTTTGGCTGGTCATAACAAATAATTAGCCCTAATTTTCGTTGTCGCTGTTTGAGCTTTCTGCACACAGGCTTCAGAACATACAGCTATAAAACAGAACAATTTCGAACAATTTTCACCCTCAACCTGTGAAATTACGCAAGGTTGACAAACTAAAAACGCACAAACCTCTACAAGGTTGGGTTGTATCTATAGCCATATGGCTATAACTACACATCAAACTAACCAAAACCTTCGTACTAAAACAATAGACTCTGTCTCTTATACACATCTAGATGTGTATAAGAGACAGGTATAATACAGTGACAAAAATGTGCCGAGTTTCTTCAGTTTACTTAAACGCTGGCATTTATTTACGAACCGTGTTAACCTTCCAGCCCATATATCCGGTATCAACTGTACCTGGTCAAACAAAAATAGACAAGAAAGCTGCTCTGTGCATCTGTGGTCAACAGTGGTCTGGCACATAATCTAACAGGGCAGGATGCACCCATGGTTACACTTACGTAGCGAAAGTTCTCGAGTTTCATTGGTAAATGTTTGTCCATGATTTGTGCACACGGATTTTTCAAAAGTGTTAAGTCTAGCCTGGCAAGAGTTCATGTTAAATGACCAATTAAGTTTTTCCTGGTTAAGTTTACAGTATTTTAGTTATTTGGTGTATATTTGTTTATTCTGAGTATACCAATTGTTTATGTTCCTTGCATTTAAGCTTACGAAAAATTACTTGTTAAAGGCTACACCCCTACGGTTTTCTCTTTGACCAAAGAAATACTCTTGTTTTTATGTATGATTCACCTAATCATACAATGTAGGCCTACATTTATTTAACAGTTTTGCAATGTTTTTTACATTTTACATTTTTACACTTCTCGAGTTTCATTGGTAAATGTTTGTCCATGATTTGTCCACATGGATTTTTCAAAAGTGTTAAGTCTAACCTGGCAAGAGTTCATGTTAAATGACCAATTAAGTTTTTCCTGATTAAGTTTACAGTATTTTAGTTGTTTGGTGTATTTGTTTATTCTGCGTATCCCAACTGTTTATGTTCCTTGCATTTAAGCTTAAGAAAAATTACTTGTTAATGGCTACACCACTACGGTTTTCTCTTTGACCAAATAACTACTCTTGTTTTTATGTATTATTCACCTAATCATATAATGTACATTTATTTAACATCATCATCATCATCATCATCATCATCATCATCATCATCATCATTATTATTATTATTATTATAGTAAATCGAGGTCAATCTCCGGGTGATTCAATCACTACCGGTACCTGTCTAACCACAGGAAATTTTACGTGGCTGTCAATCAACCATCCGCATCCCGGATTCCAGTGCATGGA
The DNA here is from genome assembly GCF_011630105.1 of Anneissia japonica. NCBI lineage: Eukaryota > Metazoa > Echinodermata > Crinoidea > Comatulida > Comatulidae > Anneissia > Anneissia japonica. The sequence goes on along the minus strand of NW_022694605.1, from coordinate 948,202 downwards.
ATATATGGGCCTATTTTCTACTTTAACAATACGGCCAACCCCTAGTTAGGGGACACCCCAATTAAGAGGACGCATTATTGGTCCGGAAGGTGTCCCCTTAATAGAGGCACAGCGAAAGGTAGTTTCCCCACGGTGTGATTTGTTTTTCCTGAGAATTGATAAGTATAAGTTAAAACCAATCAGACTTACAAAACTTTAGTTATCATGGTAACAAACAATTTACTACAAGTGCGACAACGACAAGAACATACAAAATATTAGCATTTCACCTAAATTAGAAATTTTTTAATGGAAAATATTATGGTATTTAGCGTAAATTTCCTGATTAATGAAACATTATACAGGCTGTAACGTCAAGTTTATGTAACAGTATTATACGGTTTGCAACTTCCTAGTGTTATCCCATCTACATTTTTAATACTGTATTAGTCAATTACAAATTACCCTAAAAAAAAAGATATAACATTTTTTATCGTACTTTTATTTAACTCAAAATTGTTCAAATTGCCATGTAACTGTAAATGGGAAACTCAATCAAACATTTAGTTATCGTGGTAAACTAACGTAAATTTTCTGATTTAGTGAAAAATTAATTATGCAAATTAGCTATAGCATATTCACATACGTACTAAAACAATAGACTCGCTTTATTATTATCTTGCATTGTGCAAAATTTGAAACCAATTAAACATACCAAACTTTAGTTGTCCTGGTAACTAGCCTAATAAATTTATCTGATTAGTGAAATATTATATGCAAATAAGCAATTAGCATATTCACACACACCAACACAATATGCTCCGTCTTCTTATTACCATCTTGTATTCTGTCAGGTTTGAAACCAATCGAACATAATACCAAACTTTAGTTTTCGTGGTAACTAACCTAAATTACCTGATTAGTGAAATATTAATTTGCAAATGAGTAATTAGCATACAGTCCGCCCTCTAATTCCGAGACCCCTCTAATTCAAGACCACTTTTTCAAAGTACCAACTAACCACCTATCTTTTAACACTGAGCTTAACCTCTAATTATGAGACCCCTCTAATTAGAGACCGAGACCACCTTTATGGAAGTACCAAGTGACAAAATAACCTCCAAGACCACATTTTAAAATAGAATCATAATTAAGTTTTTTAAACAATAATTACCGTACTCTTTAATTTGAAAAGTTGAACTTCAGAATTATAACAGATGTATTTTCATAAATTTATCCCTATAAAATAAAGGTTTCTTATGTGTATTATCTTTGAAACAGCTAGTTTCTAAATACAAATTTTTAGTTTTAGGCTACTGGCTGTCATGATATATTCAGTAATTTTTTCACAACAATCTGTTGGCACCTATTGCCAAAAAGTGCTATTGAATCTGCTTATTCCTAATTTGATAGTCTTACGTTTCTGATTTTCTTCTCCAACCATTCATTTGCTGCACTATACCCTGGCCCCGTAGTCAAAAGGGAGGGGAAAGTCTCTTGCTAAATGTTCGGTGCCCCCCTGCTAAATTCAAAGATACGTAAATAATTAAAACTAAAAACAAAAATTATTTTGTATAGTAACAAAAACAGTTATTGGGAGAAAATATTGGGGAAATCTGGTCAAGATGGAACACAATGGCATCATCCTAAGATTTGTAAGAAGAGTGTCATCTGAGAGTTTCCCTATTGGTATTCGACTTGATGTGGAAGGATCCAACCCCGTAGCCGAAAGGGGAGTGGGGAAAGCAGCGATGTACCTAGGTGCGAAAGGGCACGATTGCAAGGTTAATTGCCTGGCAGTTTGATGTGATAGGGCCTAGGGGAATTCCCGAGTTCTCAGAAAATTCATTTTAAGAAGTGCTTTTTTTACCCCTACTCATAAAGGCCTAGGTTAGAAATAGATAAGCCTACTATTGATAATCCGATTCGTAACTATTTCAAGAGGGGCATATTTGGTCTCAGCAGCTGTTATAAACTATTTTTTTTAAATGGTGGCAAATAAGGTTAAACAATTTAAGTGGCAGATCAAGGAATTAGAATAGAGGGGCCAGGGAGGAATATTCACAGAATATGGAGGAGGAAGACCACCTCATCCCCTCCATCGTTGGGGTAAGAACATTTATGATTATACCACTAGATGGCCGGAAATGGCACTCCAGACTTATAATGAATATAATTTCCCTTTTCCCCATTTTTTATAATTTAGAAAAAACAGGGGGTCGGGCAGGATGGGGTCCCGGCCTTGAATACACCATTGACCACAGTAATCAAAAGTTACTCCTCTAAAAACCTAATATTATTGAGGGTCCCGCTGCCCGTTTTTTTCTTCAAAATTAAGTTGGAAAATATTATAATTATTTAATAATAATTCCGTATATTTAACTCTTTACCCATTCTAATTATTATTTTTAGGTCTATTTATGAATGGGCCCATAATAGCCCCAGCGTCTAGCTACGGGGCTTCTATCCCCAACTTAATCATGGTCATGAGGAACTTTCCAACTTATTAGGCAATTGCTTTTTGAAGATTGGAAATAAGGAAAGGCCAAGTAACACCAAAGAAAATAACATATTTCTTTATAAAGAATGGACACCTACATGCCTAAATCTAACTTTATTTAAATAAAGTGTAAATGTTTTGTTTACTTTACAGTACGCTGTTCAGATTGGGTTTTTTTTCAGTGTGTTTTAAACAGCTTTAAGTTGGTAAAAAAAATTAAAAGAAAACAACAGTTTCTTTGAAGTAAATAAATGGTTGTCTCTTTTGTAGACCACTTTTATCTTTGGTCTTCATTTAGAGGTTTCAGGTTCGGTTACCCTCCAATTATGCTGCTTGGAGTCCACTTCAAGCCTGTGGTCTGTATTTAGAGATTTCTAATTTGAGACCGAACCCCGAGACAACCCCAAATTTCAGATACACATAGTGGTCTCGAATTAGGGCGGATTGTATTTACAAAACGTACCAAAAACAATAGCCTCCGTCTTCTTATTACCATCTTGCATTCTGCCAAGTTTGAAACAGTGGCATAACGCTGGGGCCGGGGTCCTGTGGCTTTCTGAGTCAGTGGATATAATATGAGAGGCCTATATAATGTCGATGTCAGAGACACAATATGCTGTTATGTATCAACAAAGCTCTCAAAGCTCAACAATGCGCCTTGACCACCATTGGTGGAGATGTGCGCTTTATAAATCTTTATTATTATTATTATTATTATTATTATTATTATTATTATTATTATTTTGCATCAGGGTGCAAAAGAGAGGACCCTATGGGAGGGTCCCGTGGCCCCTAGAGTTCGGGGGCCCTGTGGACCGCCGCACGACAGCGATGAGAGGTGTTACGCCACTGGTTTGAAACCCATCGGACTTTAGTTATCGTGGTAACAGACAAATGACCATAACAACGACACAGTAACAACGACAACGACAACAGGTAAAAAAAAATGGACTCACAGAGCTTTGCTCCTTTTGGGAGGCTAATTACAAAACACTATAGAGTGTTAATCTGACGTGGACCTCTGTAATAATTACTTTAGGCCTATGACATACTTCAATTTTGTGTTTTCGGGGATTCAGGTATTGTAGTAAGTTATGGTTGTATATAAAGTACCGGTATGTATTAATTGGCCCCATGACTACCATCAATGTTTTCAAAGATTGGCCACAACCTTTTTAAGGAGTACAAAACCTACTCTTCCAGGGCCGATTTTTCATTGCTAAGGCAACCTTAATGTCCAAATACTGGCAAAAAGTTGATGGTTACAATGTAAAAAGGTTCTCTTTTAACTCTTACGTAAAATTTTAAAAAATGGATTCAGTGTACATTCTTAACTGCTTCTGAAAATGAGGGCCTTTTCCAGTTGGGAAGAGGGTGCGTTCGCACTCATCACTCTCCCCGGATACGGGCCTGTCTTTCCGTTTCTTGAAAGAGTATGGTATTATATAATATGGCAATTGTCATTTTGAGATAATATTTTTTTCTTATTAGAAAGATACATTGTTGACCATACTTTGGATTAACGATTGATTTAAATTCAGAACATAAATTATGCCTACGTTATCTATATTCAAATAATATTAATGACAAAAATAAATAATAATGGAATTGAGTTACGAATATAGAAACGGTATCTAATTATGAACAGTTGCATTTGAAATCTACTTCATTAATATTTTACAAGGTTTAACGTAAGAGACACAGAGTAAATAAATAATTCAATGGACGCCGCAGATAACGAAGATGAATAATGCAACCATCGACATTGGCAGGCCTATACGTACGCGTAACTGTGACATGCGTATCATGACCTGTTCTATCATCCGTCGAAGGTACTTTCCAGTTCTAAAACTACAGATAACAGTAGGGACGGATCCAGCCTGTTAAAGAAAGTAACGTGGAGGGTAGGGGGTGGGGGTGTGAATGTGTGAACGCAGCAAAGTGCCTTTGGGTAGAGCTTCTGGTGTTGATGCAAGGGAGATAATTTCCTCTTGAAGCTCTATAGCACATCCGTTATTTAGAGGTTATATTTCATTGGGTTTTACTATTAGCATGTTTATTTTCTTATAGGCTTTACACGATTTCATTTTTTACACAAGAAAATGGGGCGTGCTCCCCTCAATCTATCTTAGCATGAATGATTTTGCAAAAAGGAGGGCCTACGGTATATTTTTAAAATTTTATTTTAATATGCCTAGTAACAATATCTTCTCCAAGACAAACATATGTTCTACATAAACACAGTGATAGTATGAGTTTCCTCTCACAACGCCCTAGCACTACTACAGTACCGACCAAAAGGTCGAATCCGATCAGAAGTAGGATTTGCCCTCCGATCGTAGCCCCTCCCACATTATCGCGACCAAACATTGTGCTCGTATGAAAATTTACCTTGGTTCATTCATTCATGAAACCTTATTGGTCTCATAATATATTGGTGTATAGTCATACCATAGAGCAAAGAAACAGTGTTTCTTTGCTCTATGGTCATACCCACTGTAGCTACAACTTCTGAAGGTCGAGGAGGGGGAGGTCGAACGAGGCCAAGGAAGAAATGAAGCGGTTGGCAATGTAGTTGCGTGGGGCCACAAAAGTGGCTATCATACTGAACAGGAGACCGCGTCGCATGCAGCAAAATCATCATCATGTGGCCTTTTTCCAAGAGCAGGACAATACGAGACAATAGGCCTAATAGTTGAATTGGCTAACGTCAAGACAGGGGCCTGGGCGGGGTGGTATATTTATTCCCGAGACTATTCACAAAAATGTTCCTTACCTGTATTCCTGTATCTAGTCATACTTTATTCCTTCCTGGTCAAATACAGTACAACGAAAGCGATGTAATCTAATTATACGTTAAGCAATAAACAGATCTTTCCCCATCCCCTTCCCCACCTCCTCCCACCCCATGGCAACCAAACTAATGTCAACTGAATTTATTGCATAACGATATCACGATGATGCCGCAAATAGTCAGGACATGGACAGCGTGTTAATTACAGATGATTTCGACAGAACAAGACAAAATCGTGTCTGTGTTTTATGTCATTGCATTTAGGGTTAGTAACACCAGCCTTTGCCTCTGTTTATAGAACAATTTATTGAATTTGTGATCCGAACCATACAACCATCCCAATTGAAATCATAAACTGTGAACAGCGACACAGGCGTTGCTACAGTAACAACTGTACGTAATTACCTCTCCAATTCCCGACGTAATACATAGGTTTATACGACGTTATGTAGCCCTATCCCTTTTTAACCAGATTATACTAGTTTTCTTCTGAAATTATGCGGTTAAATAAGTGTTGTTAACGGCGTGACATTGTCCAATATAGAACCTTATCCATATGCCATGCGAACTGTCATGTTTTCGCAAACAACTCGTTGCATCCGAACACACAATTTTCAAGGTTTTGGTTGAGAACTGATTTAAATTTAAAGTAAACACTATACATGATACAGCGATTACATCCCTTTATAGGCCTACAAAGACGTATATACCTACATATATATAAATAAATAGGTACAAGAGATAAACTCAGTCTGAGATCAGTAATGAGAGTATTCCTTTTGGGTATATTTATCTGCGAATGCTCGCGGTCCAGTTCATGAAATTGGGTATATTTGAAAGTACGGAAATATTAATGAAATCTATTTCATGGTGGGGCCGAGGTTGTTGTTTACATTCAATCCAGCATCATTCCCCAACCAAAGCTCCTGTGGGACCGCAACATTTTGATCGGTATAATAACAGACCCACACAGTCGAGTATCTATGGGAGGGCGTGGGGTGGGGGGAGGGGTCCAAATTACTCGCTCCCCCCAGTCGCTCCCCAAAAAATCACGGTCAAGTAGTTAAAAATCACCTAAAATCACCATATTTTGCGAATTACCGCTCCTCAACTGATCATCGAGTCTCCCACTTCACCTTCGCGCCCCCATCATCCCCCCACCAATTCAAGACTTCTAGATACGCCACTATACCCCCAGTCTGAAAAGGTTGAGTACAATTGATCTACAATAGGCTCTACTAACCTCAGCCCTACTTGACGAGAGCGTATATCAGTTGTTTGGTAGAGTGTCTTTGGCAGATATACATCGGCAATATGCCAACAGGCTTCGTGTTCTGCGGTATGACTCATCATGATAGCGAGAGATCGTGGGTTCAAATCCCGGCGGAGGTCTTTTCAATAAGAATTTTTTCGTTTATGGACGGTCCAATAAGATACTTACAATTCATATATTCGAGCACGTTTCTACCAATATTTGCTATTTTATAATTATCGCAGTCCTATGCAGCAACAATGATTTCATAACTGCATCATAACCAGCTACGATTTTTATCTCCACTGTTTTGTGACGCTGTATAGGCCCCTAAGCTGTTTTGAAAATTTCTTGGCTGGATAGATCTGCCACATACTGTACAAATGCGCTGCCGTGGTCTAGTGGCATGAAACTCGCCTTTACAACAACATATCTGATTCGAGTCCCACCGGATGCACTTTCTCAAACAAATTGAAAAGGAACTTTTCGTTGATAGGCTATGTCTTATATGAAATAGCTTATCAAAGAAACTGTTCCTTAATACTGTTATTATCAATATTTGATTTTATATATATATATATATATATA
>NW_022694605.1:937741-940852 GCF_011630105.1 Anneissia japonica | reverse complement strand
ATATATAATTATTATTATTTATTGGACCCTATCTACCCTTAACCTTTTTACAGACTATGTTTATTAGTTAGTCTGTGCCCCACCCAGGTCCGCAGTCGGATTCAATTAATACATAATGATTTCCTATTTAATCAAATTCTCTCGTCTTTCATTTCGTCAGCAGTACGTTTCACAGATCTTATAATAGGATTTGTGGTAAAACAATGCTGCTAGAGTGTCAGAAAGGTCAATGGTAATGAAATGTGTATTTATAACTTATATTTAATGGGCGCGTGTTATCATTTCCGTTGTTCTAACGAAAGGTATATAGTTTTTAGTACAGAGAGTTTCCGCTGACTCAGTCGTCAAAGCTTAGCATCTTAGAATAAGATTTATTTTTAATTGGTTTTAATGGTTCATTGTTGTCATGGAAATAGGCTGTCTCGTGAGTTGAGAGAGAAATGTGCCTCAGGCACGCCTTTTCTAGTCCTACACTACAGTGGGTTGGCCATTTGCTTTTTCGTAATATTTCAGAAAATCAGCTATATTCTTTATACCGGTAGTATATGATCAACTAATTTGACATATTTTACTATTTATAATTTCGTCACTTTAAATAATAGATCAGGTAATGACCACCTGAGATGCTCTTCTGATTATCTTTTAATTAGAAAAAGCAAAACGGAAGCACACATATTATTCTACTTTAATCGCGTAGTCCCCATGTGGAATTTATTACCAATTATTTACGAAATTCCACCAGCATTTTAACATTTAAACAAGGCATTAAATCTCACTATAAATGGCTTACCAGTTCTGTGTGGACAATGTCTGCACATGGGTTACCTGTTGCCGCTGTGCCAAGTGTCGGCTTAATAAGTCAAACTGAATTTGTCTATGTATTTATTTACATTGTTAACATTATTTATTGTATAATTCATTTTTCCTTTTTTGTGCTTATATTTAGGCCTTATGGGCAATGCAATAATATGGTTTGGGCTGTTTTTAGAGGTCTTTTGCACCAGTTTTGCCATCACTGCACCGCTACCGTCTTGTTTGTATACGTTCCTATGTAAAGTCTAATAAATAAATATATATGTTATATATTAACATAATCAGACATATTATTAACTTGTGTTAATGTATGTAATGTATACAAATTTGGTAAGTAACACTGTATAACATTGCTGCAGCTAATTCTCCAGTAGTTAAGAGATATAATGTCATTATATAAAAAGGTGAAGATAATCTTATGTATGGTCTATCCACAAACGCCAGAGGGACTTAAGACAGCTCAGATACACCAAAAACAAGTAATTTTGATCTATTAATAACATAGTCATAGTCACTTAGTCAATTAACCTGAAAATTCTTCAATATAATTAATTGAATTATCGGAATAAAAAAATGCAAACGTTCAAAGAGTTCATTCAGATAGTTTCGAGAGGTAGAATACATTGCAGCAAACCTAACGTTAGTTTGATTTGATTTGATTTGGCATCAAATTACATATAAAACACAACAATCGTTAAAATATGTGTTAATTCATTGAAACGGGAAAGATTAAAATTCAGCACAGAAAAATGTCAACAGAAAAAAAAATTAAAACGATGCCCGGAACGCCCATAAATTCCTTAGACTTATTTCCAACGTATTCCGATTAAAGATAAGACAAAAACAGAACAGTATAACAGAACAGCAAAAACAATATAAATTAGCCTTTAGAAATGTTCATGCAGGTATAACACCACATTCCGCACCTGCAGTACAGTTATTTAGGTAATTTTTAAGTTTTATTTTAAATGTATTAAAGGTTTGACAAGATTTAATTTCCAAAGGCATGGAGTTTCCAATTTGTTATTGCATTAGGCCTATTAAAAGAAATTATTAAATGCCACTGAAGTAATGTATGGTATTCTATAATTAAGAGAGATATTTCTTGTTTTATAATTTTTAAAAGGAAAGTTTTCTTTTAAATATACGGGACAAATATTTTGAGAAATTTTAAAAAAGTGACACAGTCGAAGAGATTTGACTCTGTCTTGAACATTTAAATACACCTATTTCAGCAAATTGCGTTTGTCCAATATGGGACAGTGGACCTAAGATTTTGATAACTAATCACTTCGTTTTGACTTGTTTGCATTCTGTCTGATCAGATAACTTTTTTTTGTTTCTCTCGAAACAACTGTAGACCTACGTTGGACAATGTTTCATCATGCTTTACAAATCAAATAATCTATAAACAATTATTTATCACCTGCCACCTGATCTTTGCGTTCTAAACCATTTTGAGAGCAATCGATTGTACGCTTTTATATTTAGGAAACCTATTTTTTTCATTTCCATTGCAAGATCCCATCTATAACAATCACGATGCTACTGAAATAACATCATCGAGAACAATTAAGTACAACTAAAAAGAAAAAAAAGTATAAAGAAAGATCAGGCATAGGTAAGGAGGACGTCACCTCAACGTAGGGTCTGCGATCTACCAACTCTCGCATCATGCGTCAACATCGGTCATGATGATCGATAAAAACAAAAACCCACTAAAAAAATGAGGATTAAAGTGTATCGACATGACAGATTGATATGGTTCGCCATCAAATGAAAACATTATGTCTTTAAATGTTGAAAAGAAGTGATGAGGCCGGACTTGAGAGAGAAAGAGAGAGTGGGGATGACTTAATGTATGTATCCAACCTGTTGTGTTGACATATCGGTCCATTAAATTCGGCTCAGTTGGATGCGCTAATGTAACACGTGAATGGATAGACTTTAAATGGTCTTGCGGTAATGCCTTGCACACATAAATTGAGGAATTTGCGAGTGTGAAAAAATGTCCCCCAACCGGGATTTGAATCCCGGACTTCCTGCTGTCTATGTACACGATATCCTACAGTATATAGGTCTCTGTCTAATGGGTATGATACTCGCCTTGACAGCGAGAGGTTGCAGGTTCAAATCCCACCAGAGACACGTTTTTCATACAACTGAAATAAAGGAACTTGCCGTTGATGAGCATCATGCTTGATACGATTACACGATTATTACAATGTGTTCCTATTTGAACACTGTTATTATTAATAAATTTGCATAGGTCTATATATATATAGGCCTATATATATA
>NW_022694605.1:935209-937144 GCF_011630105.1 Anneissia japonica | reverse complement strand
GAATAAAATAGGTAAAATTTTATTGAAAAAAAAACCAAACAAATTTTACATTTACGACGTATTGTTGATTTAATATGCTGAATCATTATTAATGGTATATAGGCCTACCTATTATATTTCTATATCAATTGAGATAATCAACAATTATCTCATTAATTACACTATCGTAAATAGGCCTATTGAAGTATTATTGAAGTATTATTAATTATTTATTATTATTATTATTATTGTTATTTTATATTATATATATATATATATATATATATATCTTGATTTATATTATGTTATTGTTTATTTCCAGCCGTACCTCCAGATTTATATGGTTTAACGCCCTTTCATTGTGTGACCTGGCGTTTATTTGAATCTGTTCAACCATGAAGCTTCTGTAGCCTAATGGTTATAACACTCGTCTTGACAAGAGAGATCGCAGGTTCGAATCCTGTCAGAGGCATTTCTATGTATTTATATATAGGACAACAATCGTTGAGAGATATGCTACACGATGTATCATGTCTTTTATTCGAACACTGTATTTATCTATTGAAATAGCTGTAGTATACTTTATTCAAACACAACCATCGATCAAATACACAATACATTTCAACGGAGAGGCCAACTCTCTCGACTATCTCCACTCATATCTCGCTGGGCACTGAGTAAGGATCTTTCCTACTACAGAGCACATTTCTAATCCATTGTCTGCAATAGAATTATATAATAGGGACTTCCATCTGGCGATTTTGAGTGTATGTCATTTTATTCTACTTATTGTACTTGTGCTGCTACAACAGGGGATGTTCTTTTGAGCCACTGTTAAGTAATTACCGGTAGTATAAAATAATAACTCCAGGTGATCTTAATTGTTAATTTGTTATCATATAATCCAATAATTAGGATATGATAACAACCATTTACCAATCTTTTTACATATATAGACTTATATTTACCGTGCTGCTCAGTGGAGTATTTAGGGGTGGTGGGGGAGTGTGGGCGGCGCACGCCCCTACAAAAATTACTCACGCCCACCTAAAATCACATTACTTTGCGAGTTAGTGCCCCTCAACTGATCATCGAGCACCCCCTCCCACTTCACATTCGCCTCCCCCCTCCTAATCAGCACCCCCATATCAAAACTTCTAGATACGCCACTGGTGCTGTTAGGCAAAATTTATGATATAACGTACATACAGGCCTATAGAAATATGTGTATATGCATAATACTAGCCCTACATACGTATATACAATCAAATTTTCTGTATAATATGAATATATATATAAATAAATATAAACAGAAAGGTGAATAGCAGAACATAGGAATAGATGGTTGTAAAAGTCATAACTCAGGAACGTTTCTTTCTGACCAGCTCCAGTATAATTAATACGATTATAACATCATTTGTTTCTATATTCGAGCAATGTTTCTATTATGAACTATAGCCTATAATAAATAAATATATGTATATATAATACATATAATGTATAAATCAAATAGAGAATAATACAGTGTATTATTATCTGCGGTATTTGATTTATAAATTATTTGTGATCCCAGTGCTAAACATCAAAAGCTTGTATGTATATATATATATATACATACATACATACATACATACATACATAATAATTCTTGTTCTATTTATTAAATATCTATTTTTAAAATTTTATTTATAAGTAATCATCCGTTTTCGTTTTATTTTTTTATATCTATTTTTATATATATAGTTTAAACTCCTATTGGTCAATTCTTTTATATTTATTAGCTCCCTGGTCTTGTATGTCACAGTTTTATGTTTGATAAAGGTCTATCATCGAAAGTATTCATTAACTGTCGTTTTTAAATACATTTTGTGGCAAATGTTTACCGTATCTCCTACATATATATACATATATATATATATATGTATATATATATGTATATAACCAATTGACATTTTG
>NW_022694605.1:921320-934968 GCF_011630105.1 Anneissia japonica | reverse complement strand
GATGGGTATATGCTGGGAGTTGTTATAGTAGAAGTATATGTATATGGTAGAAGTTGCAAGCTACTGCGCTAGGTATTCGAGCCGTGTTCTTAGCATGTTGAGTGAGACAAAGATAAGACTTAACCAATTGATATTTTGAATCCGATGTGGACATACGTAGGCATAATCCTCAATAACCCATGTATATGGCTTCATTCGCGTTTCAGTTTCGTTAGATTGTAGATGTATTATGAAAGGTATGTTTGGCTTGACAGGGTATCATAGCCATTGGCGATATCGACTAGACGATGTGTATCGATACTTTGTGGTAATATGGTAATTTAGGATATGTAATTCATGTAAACTACGGTATGTTTATCAACAGATTATTCGTGAACTATACTTAATTACAGTACTGTCATTTTGTATCTGAGTATTTCCTAAAATACGTTGGCAAACATTAAATCATGTTCAATTAGGCATACATCGTATACGTTTTACACAAGATTTAATCAATCTGTTAAACCGGTATTGATGTAGATCAATTACTGATTTGTTTTCGTCCATAAAGAACTACTCTATTCTAACGTTGAACAAAATGCTATTGCTATAGTAACGTACAATATACATATTCGCGTAGTAATGAGCTGAATTAAATAAGTGAATGTTGTATATTAAGCTTAGGAAGTCTTAATTTAGTTCTGAAGCTTAAAGCGCAAGTTCTAGGCCTACCATCGGCTGCATTTTTGTTCACTCACCAAATGTGTTATAATCCGTTGAAAGAAAAGATGCACTAGAAGAGGAAGTTTTTTTCTTGAACATGTCGCCGTCCTTAGAATGGGACTTGTGCGAATCCTTGCCGAAAAACTGCGAGTGATAGAAATAGAAATTAATTTATCAACTGCAAACAATTTTCTATGAAGAGTCTGCATGTGTTTTGACGAGCAATTATAAATTCCGGTTTAAACACTGGAGCAGCCTGTTACTTCATTTTTTCGGACAGCTGTAATTAAAATTTTGCAGGTAGGATGACAAGGAAATGATATACAACTCGTTGGTTAATCCCACAAATCAGCCGAGATACTAATCAGGTATTAGAACAAACGGAACACAACGACGGTGTGCCTGTCGTTAGGACAGAAACAATTGCATTAACTCATCAAGTCACGGACCGTTGGATGACTCGGCTGATGTATGTTGAGCGGCAGAGAATTAGAAGTGAATGAATGCATGAAAGTCTACAAACCTTGGCTATTGAGGCCATATCCTAATATGCATATGAAAGCATTGAATAAACTGTAGGCTCAGTATGACTGTGGGACGGCAGAAGCAGTGCTCAGTCCTCAATACAGAGGCGTAAGTAATAAGAACAGGTTGAATGTGTTGTGTGCCTCGCTCATTCAATCATAGGTCATAACCTCACGTAAGTTCTATGTGATTGGCTATCCCACTATCTTTAATCATCCTGCTTATCTCCTGTTTTTCGTTTAGTACGCATCAAGGGTATCATAGTCCAATAATTCTCCCAATATTAGCAATATTACTCCAGTTATAAATAACTTGACTTAGAAGTAATAAATAAAGCTAATCAATGATGTACTACGCAGAACTACAAAGACATAAAATGACTAATAGATTCGAAAAATGGTTATAATGTTGCATTCAGTTAAAGAAGTATTGTCCCTTGAAAATGCAAAAAATCATTAAAAAAATGAATTTTGAAATTAACTTGCTCATTTTGCAGTAACATACAAATTATTCATGTGAGCATAGAAATTATTAATTATTAAAGTTAAAAAATGTGTAACTTGATTTTTAAGCTGGTTAATTAAAATAAAAGTAATGACTGGTAGTGTTTCTATCATTTTTCGCTGTAAAATTATGGGTAAACATTTTTTAAACACACTAATTTCTATGTTCAAGTTGATAATTTTCATGTCACTACAAAATGGGCAAGTTAGTTAATTTCAAAAATGATTTTTATGATTTTTTTTTGTATTTTGCATGGGACAATACATCTTTAAAATGCAATGTACGTATTTGCCGCGAAATGATATCTAGCTAATCTCTTTCTATCATAAATGCACCTCTACACACACTAGTGGCGGATATAGAAGGGGGGGGGGGCGTAATGGGCGTACGCCACCCCTATTTTTTGTAAAAATAATTTTTGCAAAAGCTTATCGGAATATAAACCATGCTAAATGTTAAAAATCAATCAAATACAAACTTAATTAATTACGGTGCTAGAGGTTTGTACCCTTACCAGGGGCTCTTCCATGAGACTTTTACTCAGTTTGCACATTCACGCCCCCTCTTTCTTACCGGGATAGATCCGCCCCTGACTGGGGAGCCTGTTATATATAAAAATGTAGTTTTTCGCAGATTGTGACCTTGACATGGAACCTTGACCTTTAAAAATTAATAACCTCCAGATCTTTGGTCATGTATAATTGTGACCAAGTTCGACGAGTTTCTGATAAAAATTGTTGGTTTTAGGCTGTTTTATATATATATAAAAGTACGGTAGTTTTCGTGGATTGTAACCTTAATCTTTGGCCCTGACCCTTCAAAATGTAATCATCTTTAGATTGTTGGTCAATGAACATTGTCACTAAGGTTTACGGATATCTGATACAAATTGTCGGCTGTAGGCGGTTATATATAAACAAGTAGTTTTTCGATGATTGTGACCTTGACCTATGACATTGACCCCTCAAAGTTGAATCATCTTTAGTTTGTTGGTCATGAAACATTGTAACAAAGTTTTACAAATTCCTGATAAAAATTGTTAGCTGTAGGCTGTTATACATAAAAGTAGTTTTTCGTTGATTGTGAACTTGACCTTTGACCATAGCCCTTTAAAATTTAATCACCACGAGATCATTGGTCATGGATCATTATGATCAAGTTTGAAAAGTTTCTGATGAAAACTGTGCCCGAAGACTGGTCAAAAACAAACAGACAAACAGCCAAACACACACACAAACAAACAAATAAACAGGAGCGAAAACATAGGCCTAACCTCCATGGCGGAGGCAATAACAGTGTTCGAATAGGAACATGATGTTATGATCGTATCAAGCATAGTCCTTCAACGAAAAGTTCTTATTTTTAGTTGTATAAAAAAGTGCCTCTGGCAGGATTCGAACATGCAACCTCTCGCTATGAAGGCGGGTATCATGTCATTATACTATGGACACCTTACGGTATTTTGAGCAGATGTAATCCCCAGGCACTTTCTCTCATACAACTGACTGAAATGCTCACACGTAGTGGAGCTGAATCTAAGCCATAAAAGTTATAGGTCGCAGCTGAAAATCATGATAAATAATACTCAAATTAGGTTTGCTGCGTAGCAGCGTAAACACTACATAAACAAAATAGATACTGTAAATAATAATAACAGTGCTCGAATAGGAACATGATGGAATGATCATATCAAGCATAGTCCTTCAACCAAATTTTCCAGTTGTATGAAAAAAGGGTGTCCTTGGTGGGATTCCACCCTGCAACCTCTCGCTATCAAGGCGGGTATCATATAAAAAAAAGCCTACCTAAAGACCTACACACTATAATACTTTTTCGAATATTTTATTCAAATGTCCGTTTCTTACGGTACCCGTTACTGGCACAATTTCTTGTGTTGAGTCTCATGTCCAATCGTTCACAGTTATCGCGAAATGCTACCGATGCATTGCATTATGATTTCATTTACCTCGTGCCGTGGTGCGCAAGTGGAACTTTCGAATTTTAGCGCTATCAGCGGCGGTGTTCGTGTGAAAAATAGAGGCTAATCCATCAAAATTTATCTTACTACTGCGCAGGGGCGGATTTAGGTGGAAGCAGATCGGCCCCGGCCTCCCTTTTGGATAGTAAAATAAAGGGAAAAAAGAAAGAAAGAAAAAAAATGATCGCCCAAAAAGCCTCAGAGGTTATTTTCGGACATCTAGAACACACAAATTTCTCCCCCACTTTTCGGACATCTCTGGATCCGCAATTGCTGCGGGGTAGTGCCAAACACAATTGTTTAACCATCGGTTGATAGGTAATTCACAAGACAATGCTACCATTATATTTTATTTATTTACACTATAATACTTTTTCGAATATTTTATTCAAATGTCCGTTTCTTACGGTACCCGTTACTGGCACAATTTCTTGTGTTGAGTCTCATGTCCAATCGTTCACAGTTATCGCGAAATGCTACCGATGCATTGCATTATGATTTCATTTACCTCGTGCCGTGGTGCGCAAGTGGAACTTTCGAATTTTAGCGCTATCAGCGGCGGTGTTCGTGTGAAAAATAGAACACACAAATTTCTCCCCCACTTTTCGGACATCCCTGGATCCGCAATTGCTGCGGGGTAGTGCCAAACACAATTGTTTAACCATCGGTTGATAGGTAATTTACAAGACAATGCTACCATTATATTTTATTTATTTACACTGGGAGTATTCTATGATGAAAGTCTCCGATACGTCTAGCCATGTCCATGGTCTAAGTTACTCACTCTCTTTATTAAAATCATGACATGTTCCCAAGCCAGAATCATTGTACCAACACCAATGTAAAACGGTTTAATGAATGGGCAATGTGTAAGTATTCATAATTACTAGTAGGGTCTAGTATAGTGGTGAATTTAATGTTTGTTTTTTTTGTCTTTTTATATTAGGATTAAATTGATCAAGAAACAGTAGCCTAGACCAGAGGAAGAGAAAAGCGGCGCCTAAGATGTGCCAGTCGTGGATCAATGGGTTAAGAAAAACTCCAATCCGGATAGGCCAGTTTATAATCACAAGTACAAGAGGAAGCAGAGACATCTCACGAAGAAGGTCTCAATGAAGACGACCCAGCTTCAAAAATTCAATTCAATTCAAAAATAAAATTGTATTTCCTCAAAACGTAAATTGCAATCCTCTTTGAAATGTAATAAATAAAAAATGTAAATTGAAGGGGGCACAATTCCTAAAAGCAGAGCTTGTGATGGATGTGCCCAAAACATTTAACAACAAATTAACAAAAAGATGACAAACATTTTTAATGATAATAATAGTAATGATAATAAAGCATTTCAATATGTAAATGAAAAAATATAAAAATACATACATTTTTAGAATTATATGGAAAAAATAAAACTAAAATTACTGTTCTTATTAGTAAAATATCGATTAACATATGAAAACTTATTTAATCAATATTATTAGGCCTATTGATTAAAAAAAAAATCACTTTAGAAATGAGATTTTGTTCAGATGGTGAATCAGTGATGTTTAGAGGGAGTGAATTCAAAATTTTAGGTCCACTACCTAATATTATGTTGAAATGAAGTATTTTTGTGTTTGGGAATGTGCAGTTTATTTGAGATTCTGGTACTAGCCATGTACTTCGTTATTAGGTGCAAATTTAGAACATAATTGAGATATAAGAATTGAGTTTAAGCTTTTATATACAAAAGAACATTGTTAGAATGTATTAGGATCTTTGAGTTTTAATAATTTTAGAGAATGAAATAAAGGATCTGTTTTTGGTGGGACGCCAGAGATTATCCGTATGATTTTGGTATGATGAGTATTTGAAATTTACTTAGATTAGATGGAAATGTGTTACACCATACAATATTACAGTATGGCAAGTATGGAAGAAAAAGGGAACAGTAGAGAGTGCGGAGAATATAATTGGGAAGAAAAGATGCCAGTCTACATATTATACCAACATTTTTTGCAATTTTGTTTTCAATTTCAAATATATGGGGTTTCCATGATAGACGACTATCAATGGATACTCCAAGGAATTTAGCGTCAATTAAGGCCATAGACATGTCAATGTTTTTCCGAAACCCAAATTGCTTATTAAAAAGAATATATTTTTTTCAATAAAATCATACGTTCTTAGGCCTATTATAAATAATACGTTTTAATATTTTGGAAAATACAGATATTGGTCGGTAGTTGGATTATGAATCCTTCCTTTCCCTTTTGAAAATAGAGGAGACTCTTGCCAACTTCAATTTGTCTGGGAAAACCCCGTTTATTAAAGATGAATTTAATAAATGGCAAAGAGGTTTAGCTAAACAAATAAATTGATTGTTTTATAACTTTTGGGCTAAATTCGTCAAGTCCATGTGCTTTGTTAGTTTTAAAGCCTTTAACAATGTCTATAAATTCAGTGTCCGACACTGGAAGCATAAACAATGAATTCAAGTTAGGCTGAGATGAATATTTATTAAATTTAGGTCGATTTGTCGGCATTTTATTAGAAAAAGGTTGGGCCTATTTCGACAAAAAACTTGTTGGAATGCATTTACGATTTCAGTTGAATCTTTAATAGATCCACCGTTATCGTCTATTTCAGTGTTTAGATTTGAAGACCTTTTCATCAATGTATTATTTACACGCCATGTTCCTATAATATCGTGCTTACACTGAAAAAATCTGTTTTGATAATAGTCAGTTTTAACACGTTTTAGCAGGGAATTTAAAGTGTTACGAAATTCCCTATCCTTATTATTTTGTTTTGTTCGATTGGATTACGTAAATATGTTGCATAAAGTCTTTGTTTATATTTAATAGGCCTAGATAATTGTAACAATCAACAGGGGTCCGGTCTAGACCACACCAGCGCCACGATGGTTGAGGCTGAGGTAAGAAAAATCATGATTATGTCACTTCCAGATTGTCGGAAATCGCACTCTAAAGATTTAAAAATAATTTTAGGAATTTAGAGGGGGGGCGGCCCCTATCACCATGCCACCATGGTTGGAGCTGAGGTAAGAAAATTAATGATTATGGCACCTCTAGATGGTCGGCAATGGCCCTCTCCACTGAAATTCGAATATAATTTTGAATTTCTACCCCATTTTTTCATAATTTTTAAATATTTCGGGTGCTTGGACCGGGTTCTCCCTCCCTTGAATCCGCCACTGATCTGGTAATGAGCTTTTTAACACATTTACATTTAATTTGAATTTACTGCACATAGTGATATCCACCGGCACTGACTTCCATGAGAAAATTGATAATAAAACAAACATGCAAAATTATGAATTTGCGGAGATGGGTTAATTTCTTGCTTGATTCCGGGAAACCGTCCCGATTTCCGGGAGACTTTGGACCCTTGCATCAGTCATCCATGTTTTTAATTTTTAATTTTTATTAGTTTGAATTGTTTTCGGAAAGTGTTTTTATATTAAATTTTAATTTGGTTTCAAATGTTGAATATGCATGATTTTTCACTAAGTTCGTCTTTAAAACGTTCAATATTGTTTGCATTAATTTTCCTATAAGCTATGTTCTGTTATGTTCATTGGGTGTTTTTGTATGTCAGAGAAGATATGGAAAAAACGGGTGAGTTATCTGAAATGTCACAATAAAGTTGGCCACTCACAAGTCAAGCTGATTGGTCAGTATATTATCAAGTAGAGTAGCAGTTGTTGACGTTATTCTAGTAGGTCTTAGTATTAACATTAAATAAACATTGCAGAAGAGAGTGTTAACAAAATTTTGTATTGAAGTTTCGGAAATATATTCCAAAATATCTGTATTTATAAATGCGCCTAGCAAAAATAATACAATATTATTTTTTCCATGCTTTTTTTTTATTTCAACATCAATTTACATATTGATTCATCGGTTGATAAATCATCACGAACAACAAACAATAAATTGTTTCGCACGTACACAGCTACGACACCACTACCTTTTGATTGTATAGCCGGGAATATTTGTTAGAGGACTATTATTATTTTGAAGCCAAGATCGAGGTCAAATTCAAGGGTTAGAAGAAAACACCCCAAAGAGTCAATCTTACCCAAGAGACTGCGTGCATTCGTGGATCACATTTTCTCCATGAACTGAATGCACAATTTTCCAACTTAGCTGTAGTTTTATCTAAGCTTTTATTTTATTTATTTATTTTATTTTCAATCTTTCGACAAAAACAGAAAAGTTGGACAGGGGTGCCGAGGAAATGCAAAAGTTAGAAAAACTGTCATCAAAAGATGTGCTTAATTAAACCCCTGCCAACAAAACAATACAAAAGTTTAAACATTAAAATGAACGAAAGTAAAACATATTAAAATTTTAAAAACATACAATAAAAAAAAAGGTTTAAATAAAATTATAACTTTAATAAACAGTATTAAGTCATCTACAGAATTTTAATATGCAACCGTCACAAGAAATGGATAAAATCAATCAAGTACATTTCGTCGAGCAGAATATAGCAAATTTAAAAATCAGTAAAATGATCCTTTAAACTCTGTTTAAACATGAAAAATGGCTCCTCAATAAGATTATTTCTTATAGTAACATTAAGTTCAGAAAAGGTTTTCGGAAATCTAACTACCCCACAGTATTTAAGAGCATCAGTACGATCTTTAGCATGATGGAAGGTAAGTATATCTTGATGCCTATTATTAATTTCAAGTAAATCGACATAACCCGTCATAAAATCAGATCATGGAGAAATGAGTAACTTTGCAATGAATGTCATGTTCAAAAAGTCTCGCCTATTCTCAACAGACAGTAAGCCTAATTCAGTTCTTCTATCATGATAAGACTGGTCTAAATATCCTTTCCTTAAAACCATGCAAGTAGCTCTCCGCTGTACTGATTCCAACTGTTTTATATGTTTTTTCGGTACACCCACCAAACTGGGGAACAATAATATAGACAGGGAAGCACAAGTGTCTTATATAGGTGAAGAGCTACATCACTTTGGGCATTAGATGTTATAAGACGTATAAGGCTTATGATACGGTTACAATTGGACACTGTATTTTGAACGTGTAAGTCCCATGACAAATTATTTTGAATGGAACAGCCTAAAATTGTTAGTGAGTCAACACAATCCAAGGGTATATTAGAGATGCTATAACTGGGTTTAGGATATCGTCTCCAGGTTAAACGCATAGACTTGCGTTTATTAGGATTTAATTGAAGAGAATTTTTTTTTCGCCCATGTCTAAATGCAGATTAAATCATTCTGAATACCTGAATCCGAATCCCTAGTAATTACCTTCCGAAAAATGAAAACATAATCAGCATATTGAATAATGCTTGATGAAACATGAAGATGCAGATCATTGGCATACATGACAAAAAGTAACGGACCTAGTACCGATCCTTGCGGTACCCCAGATTTTACAGGCAAAAAGTCCGAGTATTTCCCGCTATATGCAACTCGCTGAAAACGGTCCGAAACAAACGAAGTTATCCAATTTAATGCAGAATCACTAATATTATAAGTTAACATAAGTTTGCGAATAAGTATACTGTGCGCTATCGTATCGAACGCACGACTAAAGTCCAGAGCGATGAGATCAACGGCTGGAGTTTTCGAATCGAGCGCACGTAACCAGTCTGTAGTCGCTGACACCAAGGCAGTGGTACAGGAACGACCCGGTAAAAAACCGTGTTGATGGGCTGCCAAAAGACCATTGCTTAAGCAGTGATGAGTTTCTCCAAAATCTTACACACTATCGACGTAAGAGAAACTGGCCGATAGTTGAGAGGGTTAGTTTTGTCTCTCTTCGTGTATATGGGAGCGACATTAGCACGTTTCCACATATTAGGAATTTGACCACATAAAAGCGATTGGTTAAAAAAGTTCGTAACTACAGGAATAATTACCGGACAAGCTAACTTTAGCATGCGAGCACTCAATCCATCGGGACCACAAGCTTTATTTGTTGCGGCGTTTTTAATAGCGGATTCCACCTGGCAACACGAGACACTGAAGATGGTAAGAGCTGGTATGTCCAAGGTGGGGGAAGTGAGGCTGCCATTCAGTGGAGTTACTAAAGAAACTAACAAATAACTTATTAAACTCATTTGCAATCCGAGTAGGGTCCTTAATTAATACCATTAATCACGAACGAATTGATAAGTTGAGAAGACTTGCGCTTACTTTTGACGAAAGACCAAAAAGACTTCCGGTTATCTTTCTTTTTGAACAAATTAGTAATAAAATCATTATAGGCCTTCTTTGAGATGTTGCGAACTTTATTTCGTATAATTTTATTATATTCCATTCTAAAATACTGTTTACCTTACGAGCTTTCTTAAACAGAACCCGCTTATCAAGAATAAGCTTATGAACTTCGGGCGAAATCCAGGGTTTGGCTTTTTTACGCGAACGACGAACTGGAATACTGTCATTGACACATGCGGAAAAAAGATCCGAAATTGAATTGGCAAGACCTGCCTCAACTTTAACGTCGCACAAGCGATCCGGACGAGAAGAAAATATAAGATCAATTATTGTGTTAGATGTCGTTCGATGATCTGGTTACATCATGAACCAGTTGGTCAATACACAGGGCATCGGCTAAGTTTTCTAAGTTAGTTTTTAATGGCGTTGATATGTTAGGCGAAAAATCGATATTAAAATCGCCCAGCAGGATGACACCTGCGTAGAAGTCTAAACCAAGAGTGTTTAAAATTTCTTCCAGACTGTCAATACTATCAATGTCAGTCGGAGGTCTGTAGTATGTTCCACAGATCCACTTTTCAGATCCGATTATTAGTTGAACAAATAGTATTTCAGTTTTGATATTAGGAGGAAGCTCGATGACAGATGAAGAAAAAACAGGTTTATTGCCTGAAGTTCTATGCGAAGGAGAAGATGTGGATGTTGACAAGATCATCGAAGCATACCACGGAGACATGCCTTCACCTGAGTTGCTTGCTGAGGATGGAAATATTTGCATGGAAACATAGATTTTTGGGAATCTCGCCAGAGAGGCACCCGTCCAATGCAGCAACTACACTGAACGATTGTGATTATAATCTGTTTCCAAATATCTCAGTGCTTCTGAAGTTGTGCTGTACAATTCCAGAAAAAGTTGTGAGTGTGAGCGGAGTGCTAGTACCTTGAGAAGGTTGCATACTTACTTTAAAGCAAGTATGAGTCAGGATAGACGTACTCTCTGCCTTGGCCCTGATGCACATCCAATACGGAAGTAGATTAGAGTCAAGTGGTGGATATTTGCAAGAAAACACCCAAGACGCCTTGAATTTGCGACTATGTTAAGAGATTGGTTAGATCATTACTTGCGAATTTTATCAATATATGGTATCTACAATATGTAATTTCGTTCAATTAACAACTACCGTACTATATGCCAGAAGTTTAGGTACTAGACGGTAATAATAGATAGGGCCTATTTAAAAAAAAAAAAAAAAAAAAAAAACATCTTCATACCTTTTAACCTCAACCCAATTAGACCCAGAGACGTCAGAAAAATTCTTAATAACAAGAAACCAATACGAAAACTTCCAGCAACACATCATCACCTATAATTTTCTTAATGGCTTTCAACCCGATTGTACACTACCTGAAAACCAAGGAGTCCGCGCATGGCTACGAACTCGAAGGAAAGAAATATATCTGTCTCTTATACACATCTAGATGTGTATAAGAGACAGATATAGGCCTATGGGGGCCCAAAGTCCCGACCGGGGTGGTTGGGCGTCGATCAAATTCTTTGTAAAGTGTTCCACCAAAAATATGACAATATGAGAGTTTTACAGGCTTGTTTAATCGCTATTAGAGTATATTTGATATGTTTTCTTCCACTGTAATGCAATACTGTTAAATTATCATTACCGTAACAGGCCTCTAACCGTTGATTTTTAATAAATGTGGTACAAAATAATTTGTTGGAAATTGATCATCTCTATATGAACAAATAGCTATGTTATACGAAGGCCAGCTGTGACATGAAACATTACATTACATTATTGAGTCCCTAACACACACACACACACAAAAGAAAAAAAAATTCAAATAGAATTTTTGCGAAATATAAATAAGGCTCCCAATAGTGTAATCTGCCTGGGCCCACTGGAGGAATGTCCGATGGGCAATCGCACCCCCATCGAAAAGCCTGCCTATGGGCCTGTCAATTGATCACAATGTGTTGATTTACTCAGATCGAAAGCTCATTGATTTTAACAATCGCTACGTAGGTAAGCTGGGGCGGATGCAGGATTTGTCGGTAGGAGGTGCGTGCAAGGGTCCAGATCTGTTTTGAAAGGAGAGGAGACCTAATTAATGTGTAATGTACCATAGAAAATAAAACTTTGACAAACCCAAAAATCTTACCAATATTTACCAGTATTGTCATACTTATAAATCCATCTTAAAAACATTTTTATATCAATAATTCATGTCAACAATAATACAACAATAATTTTTCTTAATACAATTTAGGGGGGGGGGGGTGCGATCGTACCGTCTGAACCCCCTGGATCCACTCTCGGTAAGGTATCCACTGAATAATTTTCGACCCTTAAAAAATTGGGAATTGCCAAGACGAGACTCAGAGGCTGCAGAGCAGGTAAAAGGAAAACTATTAGTGTTTGTTCAATTCGAAGGATAACAAGGAATTGTGGCCTATGCCCCTACCGTACGCTGGTAGACACGAGTCTATATAACCACTTTGCCGCACGTCAAACCTTACATGAACGACTGCTTAGGCCTATGTGAAATAGATGGTTATGCAATAATTCGTGCTGATTGATTGGATTCGATCAAAGTGGTGGTGGAATTATGTATCAATATTCCTTTTAAGCTAATGGAATCTGTAACATTCTGGGGCAGATCCAGCGGGGGACCACGGGGGTCCGTGCCCCACCCACATTCAGTCCCGTTGAAAAATCAAAATTAGGGAGAAAAAATTGAAGAGTTAAGTGTACTTTGGTGACTTTCCGTGCTCGAATCTTCTTCAGACAGTAACGACCATAATCAAAGATGTTTATATCAAAATGTGACGTCACTCTACCTATTTTGAATAATAATAGCAGTCCTAGTTGGTTTTCATGTGTTTTAACTTCATGATTCTTCCTAATTTTTTTTATGATTTCATTTTTGTTCTTCTTGTGTTATTTTACGCTAGACATTTTATATGAGTTTATAATAATAATAATAATGTACCGGTACTGTTTCCCGCTGCATGTCATTTGTGGTAAATATTGTCTATAATTTTCTAGAATTTAATTGACAAGTCTGAGGAGGCATCAAGGCCTGGCGATATTATTTAATGGCTGACGATAGCACACGACGAAGTGCCTGGTTGTTAGACTAGGCACAGATTTCTTTTGTTATTCCGTCCCTGACAAGCGACCAATGGGCAGCGCATAATCGCGAGCTTAAACAATACCATGGTCCGCTTCACTTTGATATTTCAACAAACGACGTTTCCCCAGCTCACGCCGGTGAAGAATTTACACAACGCTTGCGGGAATTTTGTCAAAACCGGAATTCGTAAAAAATAAAAGCCTTAATTTAACCGGATTCATAGAACACGAGAGCAACACTACGAAACGAGCAAAACAAATTAAGAACATGCTCAGGAAGAAAGCTTTTGGTGTAAATGGAACGGATCAAGATCGGCGTGAATTTAGAAAAGCAGTTAAGGCCCACAATTATTTGAAACGTATGGAGCGGATTAAAAAGCAACACAAAAGTTCGCACCACCAAGAAAACCAATACTTTAAAAACTTTTGGAAATTTTCAAAACTTTGTGTAAATAGAAACATTAGTAAAGCTCAATCAACTCCCACTTTCTCAAAGAAAACAGCCAATACATACTTTCCCCAAAAATATGTCAAGCGAATAACGTCGATATCCAAAATTTTAAATGGTTCCCCTCTATATCCCTAA
>NW_022694605.1:913776-920441 GCF_011630105.1 Anneissia japonica | reverse complement strand
TGTAGCTAATTATTATTCTGAATATATAATTGAATACCATGATTTGTTAACCAAAGGTTAGTAAAGCAATAGTAAGTCTGTAATATGGACCAAGTGTAGCTAATTATTATGTAGAATATATAATCAGGTACATTGATTTGTTTGACAAAAGGTTGTGAAGCTATAGTTAAATTCAAGGTAACAAGTGCTTGCATAATAACTATGCTTACGTGTATATTTAAATAAGCTTTAAGTTAACATGTTTAATTTGCAAATTAAGATCAGGAAATATACACGTAAGCAATATTTCGCAGTGAGAGCATCCATAGATTTTTTACCCACGCTAAGTAATCTCCGTACATGGGGTAAGCGAACGAATGATAAGTGTAATATTTTATGTGTCAGAATAAGGAAATTCTTGTGTATATCCTAAATTCATGCCCTGTATCACTCGAACAAGGTCGATTTACGTGGCGGCACGATTCTATAATACATTTGCTGATTAAATGTATTCTGAAATATAGGAGTGTTGACAATGTTTATGCAGACGTAAAAGGCTACTCCATAGCAGGGGGAACAGTTCCCCCAAAGGTCCTCATAACGAAGGCAAAACCGGATATTGTTATCGTAACAGGTAATAATATCGAACTTTTGGAATTAACCGTACCATTTGAAATGAATATCTATAAAGCGCATCGACGAAAAGAGGATAAATATAAAAATACCATCAATGATATTGTTAGAAATGGGTTTAGAGGTAATCTTACCTGCCTTGAAATAGGAAGTAGGGGTCTCATTACTCCAGCAAATGAATGTAGAATAATAAAAGAAACGCAAAAGCAATAATTAAGGAAATTTCCGAAACTGCTCTCGTTAGCAGCTACACAATTAGGAATGCTAGGTTTAACCCTGCATGGGAAAATATTACATTAATGTAATATTTCTTGGATGACTTTAATTTATCTGGCCGTTCGCCCTTTAATCTGAATCTGATAAATGTTTTTTTTTTCTTTTAATTTTTTCGTTTAAATGTGTATTTGTTGTCTTCCTGCATTGGTCTGTATCTACAGACCTTGACCTGGATTTGATGTGTCTTCTTTTTACTTCAGATTGAATAAAGATGATTTGCACATAATAATAATACTAATAACAATTATTTATTATTATAAGAATACACTTTAAAATAAATTTTGTAAAACACTAAATGCAGTGTAAATGTCAACTGTTCTCAAAAGAATCAAGTATTGATGGCTAAATGTACCATGCCAGCAAAATACAAGTAGGCCCCTATTTTATAGGGAAAAAATGAAAATGAGCTTTTAGATATGCAAGAAATCTTTCCCTTCAATAAAAAAAAATGAATACATTATTGAAAGGCCCTCAAAATACACATTCAATTTAAATATAAGTTCCGTTATTATTAGTTGGAAGAGAAAAAAAAAAAAGGCACTGCCCGGATTTGAACCGGGGATCTCCTGTTTACTAGACAGGCGCTTTAACCAACTAAGCCACAGCGCCACGCGATGTGATGATGAACTTTATGATATCATATACATCTCATTTACTTTATAGCGCATAGCACTTAAAGAGGGCAGGAGGCACCTTAACAAATTTTGTATTATTTATATATTTTTAAATTGATGGTATCATTCCTTTATGAGCTTAAATGATAACATTTTGTCACCGATCGTATTGAGGGCGGTCTCCCCTTTCAATCAATCCAGTGTGTGCAGTGTAGCGTAAAACTGATAATCCGACCGGGGCATAACATTCACAGAATTATTAGAAACACAATTAATACATATGCACCATAAATTGCCGGTGATGATATTTACTGTTCATGGCGGTCCTGGTTAATTTAGGCAGGGAGTTGTTAGTTTAGGTTATCTCTTATTTTTCGTTTTTTCTGTATTTTCTGTTTATGAAAGCACTTTAACTTTAAACCAGAGCCTTGCAGCTGTCTCTTATACACATCTAGATGTGTATAAGAGACAGATTGAAGTTAGCTCCCTAAATTGATAGTTTATGCATGTGTACAAGTGCAATATTTGAATATACAATATTAAATATATACTATTTCTTTTTTATTATATTTAAAAGGTAGCCGTTAACACTGTTAAATCATATATAAATCATCAAAGAAAGGTAAATACAGTGTTCGAATAAAGGACTTATATATATATATATATATATATATATACGTGTATATATATATATATTTATACGTATTTATATGTATGTATATGTATTTACCTTTCTTTGATGACTTATATATAATTTAACAGTGTTATCGGCTATCTTGATTCATGGCCGGCGGAAGCGAAAAATATATGTCTGGAGATTTTTGTATGATCGGAAATGCAAAAAAATAAGGAGGGAAGAAGGAGGAGGAAAAGGATGGGAAAGAGAATGTTTATCCAGTACCCTACCGAGTTACATTTTCTCGCAATTCATATTGGCGGATCTGGGGAGGGGGTCATTGGTCCTGACCCCTCCCTTGGGCAACAAAAAAAGTGCAAAAAGAAAAGAATTCTAGACCTCCCTTTCAGGACCCGTGAGCTGATTTTTTTTTTTTTTTTTTTCCGTGAGCTGGTTTTTTTTTTTTTTTTTTTTTTTTTTTTGCTCTTAGAAAATTCGAATTTTGGACATTCAATTCAAAATTCATTAAAACACACTTCAAATGTCGGGAAAGCTCAATTCCCGCCATCTAGGAATCAAAATTTTCCCGGGGAAGAACCCCCGGACCACCCTTTCTTTTTGGGATTTATCGATTCATGGAAAAAAGAATACGTATGCAACTACTCATTTGTTTCTTGTATGTATACAACACATAAAATAAAAAATGAGAACAATTTACCAGACCTATTTCAAGAGGGGGAAATCCTTGAATTTTGAAGAGTTTTAAAAGTCATTAAAAGACATTTCAGAAGTCAGGAAAGCTCATCTCCCGCCACCTAGAAATCGAAATTTTTCCGGGGGAACCCGGACCCCCTTTATCTTTGGAGTTCATTGATTAATTGAATCATTTTCAAGGGTGGGGGGAGGGGGGAACCTTGAATTTTGAAGAATTTAAAAGTCATTAAAAGACACCACAGAAGTCGGGAAAGCTCATTTCCCGCCACCTAGGAATCAAAATTTTCCCGGGGAAGAACCACAGGACCTCCCCCCTCTTCTTTTTGGGATTTATCGATTCATGGAAAAACTACGTATGCAACCTACTCAATCTTTTTTTATGTATATATACACATATACTGTAAGGCCTATTTACTGTAATAACAATGGAAAAAAATTATCTGACCGTTTTCAAGAGTGGAAAACCTTGAATTTTGAAGAACTTAATTACTTTTAAGCTCTTCAAAATTCAAGGTGCTCCCCTCTTGAAAATTATTATAATGAATCAATGAACCCAGAGAAAGGGAGGTTCGAGTTCTTCCCGGGAAAATGTTGATTTCTAAATGGTGGACAATGAGATTTCCCGAATTCTGAAGTATTTTTTAATGACTTTAATTTAAAAGACGCCTCAGAAGTCGGGAAAGCTCATTTTCCGCCTTCTAGGAATCAAAGTTTTCCTGGGGAAGAACCCCCGGACCCTCCTTTCTTTATGGGATTCATCTCATGGAAAAAATCGTGTGCAACTACTCAATTATTTTTTTAAATGTATGTATACACACATAACAGGCTTATTAACTGTAATGAGAAAGTTTACCTTACCGTTTTCATGAGGGGGAAAACCTTGAATTTTGAAGAACAAAGTCATTAGACACCTAGCTCAAAAGTCGAGAAAGGTCATTTCCCTCAATCTAGAAATCAAAAATTTCCCGGGGGAGGAATGTTGACCCCACCACCTAGATTTGATTCCAGATCTGCATGATTCGTATTCCCATTCATCTTATAATCAGTGGCGTAACAGGCGGGAGGGGGGCAGACTGTCCCCCCTGACGGTTTTTACCGGGCTGACCAAGCCGTCGTACCGGGCTGGGTAAGAAGAGAAAAGAAAGAGGGGAGAGAGAGGGAAAGAGAAAGAAGGGGAAAGAAAAAGAAAGGAAAAAAGAAAAGAAAAAGAGAAGAGAAAATAAAGACAAGAATAAAAAGGAAGATATAATGAACAGATATCACAATACCCCGGCCTGCAATCCCTTCTCCACTTCAAAAAGTGTCCATATCGCATTTGATCTAAGCCGCCAGGTATTCTCCAAAGTGGCGTAACCACCGGGGGACAAGGGGAAAATATCCATCTGTAGAAAATCTTTCCCCATTGAATGCCCTTTTCACCCTGGAAAGTGCCTGAAAATCTCAAATTTTAAATCGTATATTTTGTTGAGGTAGGCCAATAGTTTTGATCAATTCCGACGAAATTAGAATTAAAAAAACAAAACTTTTTAGCGCGCTTCGCGCGCATTTTTTAATGTTAAACCTTGTGCTTGCTATCCTTTGCCTTCTAAGTTATAACACATAGTCACAAACTCAAGAAAGAAAAATTAAGATAGATCGTTTTACCTAAAAGAGGGGCCTCAATGTGTAATGATGTTGAAAGAATATGTTTGTCATGAATAAAACAATAAGGAGAATGCTTATATTCAGTTTTAAAAAACGAGTGTGGCCATATATAACATAAGAGCATTTCTTGTTGAGGTACGCCAGTGTTGACACACTGTGATTTGATTAGGCGCCCTCTATGGGCGGGCCCTCGATACTCCATCTTGGATTGATCGGACCGTTGTTTTGTTGGCTGTAATAAAGCTTTGTTGTACACTACTGCTAGTGTGTCCGATTGTAGTCTTTGTACTGTGGTTGTTTCTTTTCCCCACTGGCGGTAGGCCAATTTCCTCTAGAACTTGTACATTTTAGGGAGTTTTGATCAATTCCGACGAAATTAGAATTGAAAAAAAACCAGATTTTTTCGCGCGCTACGCGCGCATTTTTTAATGTTAAAGCTTGTGCTTGCTCTCCTTTGCCTTCTAAGTTATAACACATAGTCCCAAACTCAAGAAAGAAAATTTTAGATCGTTTCACCTAAAAGAAGGGCCTCAATGTGTAATGATGTTGAAAAAATATGTTTGTAATAAATAGAATTACCAAGGAAAAAAAAAAGATGGTTCGTGTGTTAATCGAACACACAACATCCAGGTTTGCTATTTATTATCCACCATCAACTAAACTGCCTTAAAAAAATTAAAAAAAAAAATTGGTTCGTGTGGGAATTGAACACACAACCACCAGGTTTGCTATTCATTATCCACCTTCACCCCTAAAAAAAATGGGTTCGTGTGGAAATCGAACCCACAACCTCCAGGTTTGCTATCATTATCCACCTTCACCCCTAAAAAAAAAATGGGTTCGTGTGGGAATCGAAACCACAACCTGCAGGTTTGCTATCATTATCCACAATCAACTAAACTGCCTTAAAAAATGTTTTAAAAAATCCTGGCTCGTGTGGGAATCGAACCCACGACCTTAAAAAAATAAATAAATTAAAAAAAAACTTGCCGCGTGTGGGAATCGAACCCACGATCGCTGAGTTTACTACCCCTGATCCAGCATGACTAAACGGAGGGAGGTAAACCGCGGCACCTAAGCCATAAATGCAATAAACCTAGTACCACACCAAGCACCTGTTAGTCAACCTACTAGAAAAAATTCTTCGTATATATACACTACAGGTTAATATTACGCATGGTAATGGTGTCAAAAAAAATGGGCCGTGGGCCAAGAGGGTTTATTTTTTGTCTAAAAATATATAATTTAATTTATAATCGATTTATGATTGTTACCATCTCCATAACTTACACACTTTTTTTTAAATAGACAATGTTGGAAAAATCATTATGTAAATTAGAAAAAAATAGACCAATCATGTTACGGGATTGAATGTATTGTACTCGTTGATGACGTCGCGACTTGCGAAATAACAACAAACAACAACCTTTCATGTCCCAGCCTAGGAACCAGTCAATTCGAGCGGATGCCACTTCGAGCGAAGGCCAATTCGAGCGAATTCGAGCGGATTTTTTTTTTCGAGCGGATGCAGTGGTATATAGTGGTTTATAACTGTTTGTTATTTTCATGTGTTTATATGGGGTTTAATGATTTATCGATTGTGAAGGTTGTGATAGTTATTGGAAACATTATTTATTTATCCATTCTATTAATAAGTAAAATAAGTTTGAATAATTATTGATGAGAGTGATTGTTGTATGCCATAAAATCTTCTGTCATACATTCAGAGCTTTTGGGGTTTCATTGTTGAGTTTGCTTTGAAACCAAAACAAATTAATACGAGCGTAGACAGCAATGATAGCAATTTTATTGTACTTTATAAAAGGATATAAATATAGTACTGTAAAATATTCATTTTGTGTATAAGGTGGCTATATAGTTAATACTATTAAGTTTGTATCGACCAATATGGCGAGCCGAGTTGTCATTTAATCATAAATAGAGATATCTTAGTTTTAAATGGAGATATCTTAGTTTTTAATAGAGATATCTTAGTTTTTAATAGAGATATCTTAGTTTTAAATAGAGATATCTCTGTTAATAGAGATATCTCTATTAATAAAGATATCTCTATTGAAAACTAAGATATCTCTATTAAAAACTAAGATATCTCTATTTAAAACTAAGATATCTCTATTTAAAACTAAGATATCTCTATTTAAAACTAAGATATCTCTATTAACAATGAA
>NW_022694605.1:909279-912525 GCF_011630105.1 Anneissia japonica | reverse complement strand
ATTTTTTTTTTTCGAGCGGATGCAGTGGTACTGTCTCTTATACACATCTAGATGTGTATAAGAGACAGACGGAAAGCTGAATATTCATAGATTCTTCTCATATAAAATATATGAATTCCCATTGAATGAAAAAAAAAAATCACCATCAAAACACTAATTTCAATATGAATTAAATTAACAATCCTGTCTAGGAATTATGGCCGGAAAAAAAAAATATGGTTCGTGTGTTAATCGAACACACAACATCCAGGTTTGCTATTTATTATCCACCATCAACTAAACTGCCTTAAAAAAATTTAAAAAAAAATTGGTTCGTGTGGAAATTGAACACACAACCACCAGGTTTGCTATTCATTATCCACCTTCACCCTTTAAAAAAATGGGTTCGTGTGGGAATCGAACCCACAACCTCCAGGTTTGCTATCATTAGCCACCATCAACTAAACTGCCATAAAAAAAAATTTTTTAAACCTGGCTCGTGTGGGAATCGAACTCACGACCTTAAAATAAATAAATAAATATATCAAAAAAAAAACTTGCCCCGTGTGGGAATCGAATCCACGATCGCTGAGTTTACTACCCCTGATGCAGCATGACTAAACGGAGGGAGGTAAACCGCGGCCCCTAAGCCATAAATACAATAAACCTAGTACCACACCAAGCACCTGTTATTAGTCAACCTACTAGAAAAAATTCTTCGTATATATACACTACAGGTTAATATTACGCATGGTAATGGTGTAAAAAAAAATGGGCCGTGGGCCAAGAGGGTTTATTTTATATATCGATTTATGATTGTTACCATCTCCATAACTTACACACTTTTTTTTTAAATAGACAAAAGTGTTGGAAAAATTCATTATGGAAATTAGAAAAAAATAGACCAATCATGTTACGGGATTGAATGTATTGTACTCGTTGATGACGTCGCGAATTGCGAAATAACAACAAACAACAACCTTTCATGTCCCAGCCTAGGAACCAGTCAATTCGAGTTGATGCCACTTCGAGCGAAGGCGAATTCGAGCGGATTTTTTTTTCGTGCGGATGCAGTGGTATATAACTGTTTGTTATTTTCATGTGTTTATATGGGGTTTAATGATTTATCGATTGTGAAGGTTGTGATAGTTATTGGAAATATAATTTATTTATTATTCTATTAATAGGTAAAATCGTCATATATAATTTGTTTAGCATTAGATTTAATTCGGGACCAGTTTTTGTCTTGTACATCTAAACTTCCTCGATCCACTTCCTACCATTTTTTTAGATCATTAAGATTCACGATTGAGTTTACATTTAAGAGCATGAATAACTCTCTTATCTGCTTTAACCATGCATCTGGCGTATGCTCTCTCGATAAACGTCAGATAGCAGAGGCATTGACAAACCTTCAGGACTAAATAAAAAAGCTGGCGTAGATCCATTTATGGAAAGTCCTAACCATTTCTTAATTGCATTCGTATGAATGTGATCTAGGTCACTTAATTGTGTATCTGTAATTTCATGTACAGTTAAATGATACCTAAGTGATGGGAAAGCAAACTGGTTATACACTCGAAGTTTAAACTCATTACGAATTAGACTACCATCAACATTGTTAATAATTCCTATGATCTTTTTTTAATCATCTCGAATGTTTCCCTAGTCTTCCCACTATAAAAAAATTGTACTACCCAGAAACTTTTCAGGTGCCTCAAAAATAGATTTAAGTTTAATATTTCCTAAATTAATGGACTAATGGACATTGTTTTACATTTTTGAGGTTTCATACTGAGTCCCATTGATTCAGTCCTAAGTCTGTCATCAGCTTCTGGTGCTGGCGTTTGTCTTTGGTGATGAGGCAAAAATCATCGGCGAATGGAAGTGTAATAAATTTCTCCCCTTGAAGGTTATATCCATACATATCCTCTTTGGCTTTTAGCTGTTCGATGATGGGGTAAAATATCATCAAGAATATGATTGGTGACAAAGGGTCACCTTGAAAAACACCTTTGCGGAAATTAAAAGGAGAAGAACACCATCCGGGTCCGTTAACTT
Source organism: Anneissia japonica (assembly GCF_011630105.1). Lineage (NCBI taxonomy): Eukaryota > Metazoa > Echinodermata > Crinoidea > Comatulida > Comatulidae > Anneissia > Anneissia japonica. The sequence goes on along the minus strand of NW_022694605.1, from coordinate 910,485 downwards.
TGCCTTGAAGTCGGCTATATATATTTTGGATATAATGATACTGCGTTTGGCATGCCATTGCGTTTCAGTGTGTAGTTGATTAAGTTGTGCTCCACTGATCCGAAAGCGTCCGCTAAATCATAAAATGTAACATGAAGTGTTCTTTTACTTTTTCTTGCATTGGCTAAAAGTTCATTCATGACAAATGCGTGTTCCACACACCCGTTTATTCCTTTTAAAAACGCCTTTTGAGTTGTTGTGTCAAGAAGTTGGTTATCCATTAGATATTCAGTGATTCTCTCAGACAAAATTTGGTGAAAAGCTTTCCAATAAAAGAGGTCAATGAAAATCATACGAAAATGTGATGGTTCATTAGTAATTACCTGATTTGTGAATTAGCGTTACGATACTCTTTGACCAGCTTAGTGGTGGATCCCCAGACTTTAATAGCTTTGTGAATAGCGTCGCAAGAAAATGATGTGTAGATGGAAGATTTCGCAAAAATCCATACATCACTCCATCGGGACCAGGTGCCAAGGTAGATTTTTTACCTTTGAGAATGATACGAGTGTCCCGAGGACGAATGGGTTCCAGGTTAAATGGACAAGGTGCATTTAATGGCGAGATGTTTGGTAACCAAGACACATTATCAATTTCGATATTATGGGCGACGCTATATTTAGATGAAAAGTATTCGTTAGCTACATCAACGCTAAATGTTGGGCAGTACAGGTTTTGGCCAATAGTGCCGTTAACGCATTGTTTTGAAAAGTTCCAAAAGTTTTTGAAGTAAAGATGTTCCTCGTACAGAGCGTTTTCTTATGTTTTTGTCTAATGTTATCCATTCTTTTTATATAATTATGAGCCTTTACAGCTTTCCTAAAATTTTTACGGTCTTCCGCGGTTGCGTTTTTACCGAATGCTTTTTTACGTAATGTGTTTTTTAATTGTTTTACTCTTTTTAGAGATTTATTGTTATGGCCTCTATATTGTTTACCTTCTTTGTATTCCCTTTTAAATTCCGCTTTTGACGACAGAAATTCTTGAAACAATATTATTATTATTTTATTATTATTATTATTATTATTATTATTTGATTATTATTATTATTATTATTTTATTATTGTTATTATTATTATAATTTTATTATTATTATTATTATTATAATTTTATTATAATTATAATTATTATAATAATTATAATAATAATTATAATAATAATAAAATT
>NW_022694605.1:907674-909213 GCF_011630105.1 Anneissia japonica | reverse complement strand
ATTAATTATTATTATTATTATTATTATTATTATTATTATTATTATATAATTTTATTATTATTATAATTTTATTATTATTATAATAATAATAAAATAATAATAATAATAATAATAATAATAAAATTATAATAATAATAATAATGAAAAGATTCTGGATTCTTTGAGCACTTTATTTGCTAGGCCTCTGAACGATGCTGAATCCTTCATACTGTGCACGACGAAGCGCCTGGTTCGCTCCTATTGTTTTACTCGTCTCAATTCAATGGAGATGAATAATAATAATAATAATAATTTATTATTATTATTATTATTATTATTATTATTATTGTAATTGTTATTATTGTTATTGTTATTGTTATTGTTATTATTATTATTATTGTTATTATTGTTATTTCTCTCTATATAGTGAGAGCCCCTCATTTATTAAAGATGTATTGTCCCTTGCTAATGTAAAAAAATCATAAAAAATAATTTTGAAATAAGCTTGCTCATATTATTAACTTGTGCATAGAAATTATTGAATTAAAAAAATGTGTACCCTGATTTTTAAACCAAAAAATTATAATAAAAATAAAACACTTCCAGTGGCTGGAAGTGTTTCTATCATTTTTCGCTGTAAACTGATGGGTAGACATTTTTAAATACACTAATTTATTTCTATGTTCAAGTTGATAACTTTTATGTTACTTCAAAATAGGCAAGTTAATTTCAAAAAATATTTTTATGATTTGAATTTAGCATGGGACAATACATCTTTAACTACAATTTTCTACCTATAGCCTATATAGTACGCAGAACCTCTGAAATCGGAGGTTTGAATAAAAGTTTGAAAAAAGACCTATCCAAGAGAACATTTTTGAGTGTCGCCCTCTATTGTCGGCGCCATTACTGGGGGGGGGGGTGGCATTTGCGAAGTTGGGGGTACCGTGAAGTTTAGAGATGCAATGCGGAGTTTAGTTTTCAATGCATGCAGTAGTTGCTGAGGGTTTTTTTTTCGACAGTAGCAGCTGCATAATGTCGTCAGCCTTCAACCTATATTTTATCACAATCCAAGATAAGTATATTTCGTGTATTTAAGACAGAATATTAATAACGATAGGAATTAGGGGCCTCGATAGATCGTATGGGCCTACTGTATATGTTACGTTAGGCCTAGCTAGACGGGTCGGATTATTAGGGACTTTTAGATTTGCACGTCGACATAGTGGACTGCTACGTGATGAGACAATTTTAAGGCACTGCGCATGCGTTACGTCGTCTCCCTCGTTCACTACCAAAATCGAGAACGTGTTCTCTACCAAAATCGAGAACGTGTTCACCTCGTTTTTCCCGTCGTCCTAAATCTTGGACGCCGTGCTCGCTTGTGAAGTTTAAAGATGGAAGATGAAAATATAATGGCAACGCTCAGGCCCGTAGCCAGGGGGGTTTTTAGGGGTTCGGGCGAACCCCCCTTTTTCAGCGAACCCCCCTTTTGCCAGCGAACCCCCTTAACCAGAAAACGATCCCCCGTTTCCAAAATAGTGCAATTTATTACAAAAT
>NW_022694605.1:896602-905362 GCF_011630105.1 Anneissia japonica | reverse complement strand
CCCTTCTACATACCTACTGTCTTACACATCCCCATCTCTTCAATCACAATTACTAACCACGATGATGAAAGCACCACAAAACTCACACTTTCACTTCTTGGACATTGAACTTTAAGATGTGTAAGTAATTATAATGATGAAACTGACACTGGTAACAATATACTGTATATATACTGTAAATAAAAACTCTTGAGAGGGGTCAAGTATTGCCAAAAGTAGTTATATATATATATATATAGATATTTACTCACAAATTAATTATTATTATTATTATTACTATTGCTGTGCGACTATACTCATTTGAGGTTCATGCACATTATAGGACGATTATTATTATTATTATTATTATTAGTAGTAGTAGTAGTATTATTATCATTGTATTATATTATTATTATTATTATTATTTATTTTATTTTGTCTGGTACTGTTGGCCTAAATTCAGAATTCCTAAATTCATGTACAGTATATTGTATAAGTAATCTCTGCTAATTAGCATGCATCAGCTTTGTACAGCTACGGTATATAAACCATTTGTTATTTTATAAAGTATAGGCCTAGCCCTTATTGTTTATGCTAATAAAGTGTTTAAAGAAGGTTTATTGCAGGGACGACCGAGATATTCGTTTAGTAATAAACATATTAATGTCACTAATTTTAACCTTTGTTATTTTTTCTAAAATGATGTGTTGTGCTCTTATTTATCTACCATTTATATCCATTACTGTACACATCTTTCAATTAATATTTGCTAGTTGACCTATCTATATAAGTCATAAAATTGAATTGTTTGTTTGCCCTTCTTTTTTTAATGATAAAAAGTGGCGGGTAGATTTTTTTTTTTTTTTTTAAGATACTCATTAGATGGGATAAAACCCACAGAGGCCTAGAATGGCAATTTTTTGGCCCCTATTTCTTTCAGTGAGTTAGGAGTGGGTGAGGAGGGCAAAGAAACGCACAGTACAAAACGGACATGATATATAATGAGAATAAGTCAATTTAGGAACTCTGCAGTATATATACTTTATTGCCGGAATATCGGTGAATATTGCATTACAAAATAAGTTTCAACATAAGTAGGCCTAATGGTCTACTTTATCGTCACTGTCCTTGCACGTTTAACCCTCCTACGTTGGCCAGGTGATGTTCCTGTTGCTGATTGATCTATGCAAGATTATTTTTATTGAAACTAAGCACATGCGAGTCTTATTACGTGGCACGTAACAAGAGTTCAAATTTGTCGGAAAATCAAAAATATATTTATATTTTTCTACTCGAAAATTTTAATCGTGTGCCATTCTTCATTTATAGTTTGAACTATCAATTGGCATAAACACTGAGGACCTATACTTGATAAAATAACAATAGTGGCTTATGTAGTTGCAGGGCTGATATATTGTCAATAAACTAGAATACTGTACGATCGACAAATTTATCTACATAACATACAATAATAAAATTGAGCGGTTCTGATGCGAGTAGTTAATTGATTAGAATAAAAATGTATAAATAAAACAATTTTATTTTTGTAATCTTGAATCTATTTGTTTATATTCTACCCATAACCCAATGGAATTTTTGACTTCGGATAAATTTGTCGTACTGAATCTTATTTATTTATATATCTATATGTATAAGTTTTTTTCTTTGTTATTCTTTATATTAATGCAGAAAATCTCCTTTCCTCAATTGTTGTACACTTGATACAAATCCAATAGGCCTACCAATTTTCTTTGTTATTCTTTATATTAATGCAGAAAATCTCCTTTCCTCAATTGTTTTACACTTGATACAAATCCAATAGGCCTACCAAATAGAATGAATTCTGAACTGACAATTTTATCTTCCGTGGGAGTCACACCCACATTTATTTTGTCAGTATATATTTTTTAATTTTCCATTTTTATAACAGATACATAATTTAAATAGGTATACGGCCTTTTACATTAACATATAATAATAATAATAATAATAATATAGCATAATAATAATAATAAATAGAAATAATTATTCTTAATATTATTATCATGTGTAATAAATAGTGCAATTTTGTATATTAAATATTACTATTAACAAAACATATTTTTCATTTTTATTATATACAATTGTTAAGTTAATTAGACTTCACGTGGAGTGCCTTGAATACTTTAGAATAAGTCTCTCGATTATAATTATTCGTTATTGAGCTTACACTCCCAATGATACGGTGTATCAAAACCAACAAAATTACATTAAGAAGCACAAACACAATATTTGAAAGAACCTTCCTTTCATTTTTTATCTATTTATTTACCTTATTGTTTATACTGGGGACTGCTCAGGATAAAATCTCTGGTCATCCGCAGATCCCAGCAAAGAAGATAACAAACAGTGAAACATTTCATTAAAAAAACAAAAACAAAACAAAACAAAACAAAAAAAAACAAAACATTGAATATAAGAGACAGGTGTAGTCATGATTTAATATGTATACCGTGTGCTAATACGTCATCTGTCTCTTATACACATCTAGATGTGTATAAGAGACAGGGAAAAACCTGTAAAAAAAAAAAATCATTTTTACCATATTTTGGATAATTACCGTACTAAAAGTTGGTTTCTATTGATTATTAAGTAGTTTTCTACACTCGTGTGGTAATATTTTTATCATTTTTGCACCCGTGTGGTCACGAGTGGTTCCAAGTGGTCCCATGTAGTCGCGAGTGGTTCTGTGTGGTATTTAGTAGGACCGAGCTAGCCTGTAGGGTACACCGGGTCTCAGACTACTACGAGGCCTAGGCCGTCTAAAGTAGCTAGGTATCTAGCCTAGGGTAGGCTAGCTAATCGGATAACACTACTGTAACATTAACAAGAAAGAGGGCCAACGACAGCGTAGCAGATAACAAATTTACACGGGCCTAGAGAGAAACTTAGCATGACGCCAGAGAGGGCCTACCTAGTAGCCCTAGGCACTTGATTGATTGAATTTCTCACTGTACACCACCCTAAAAAAGTGGTGCAAGAGGCTGGTGTATACCAGTGTTGACCTCTATTATCCCCTTTTGTATTCTTACACTGTAATTTGAAATTTAACAATTTTTCTGAACCATTTGATGGAATAAATAGTTTTTGCATGAGGAAAAATGATGATTATAATTACTGTACTATTTTATTAAGTATAATTCTAAATGTTAAATTATGGTTTGTTTTACAGCTTTGTTCTACTTTATTTCATTGACAGAGCCCAGTCATCAAGTGACCTCATCAGCATGGGATATGATAATGTAAGTTAAATATCAAAAGCTTATTTTGCCTGTTTGACTATGTGCTGTGAATATGTTAATTCTAATAAACGAAACATTTTAACTCAATCTCGCAGATTTTAAAAAGTAATTTTCTGTTTAAAAGTTGCTCTTTGTTTCCCAGTTACTGTAGATAGTTAGTTTTTTTTAAAATAACATATGTGTCCAAATGTTGTACAGTATGCATGACCTACTGAAAGCAGACACAATACACTACCAGATTATTGTGGTTTAGTTACTCTAATGGGATGTTCTTCAAAAATTACTGTATAGTGCTAATAATTTACAAGGACATTAGTATAATGTGGCTATCAAGAAATAATTATTGTCTATTTAGTATTTACAGAAACCATACCCTGGCAGACCTGGTCCCTAAAAGGAGAGTTGTAAATGCAGTTGGTTAATGAAAGAACACCCAGAAACTTCTACTGATATCAACCATGTTTATATTTGGAACAGAATATTGAACTGTAAACCAAAAAGATGCCTGTGTTAAGTGTTATAATCCTACTGTCACTAATCATACTTAGGATTGTGTTTATAAGCTTGCTGCAAATCTACACAGACTGATGCCAGTTCTGAAATTACAACCCATGATATGAATGAAAATATTACATCAGCTTATCAAAAAGAAGTACTGTACATTATTTAGGGAATTTAAAACAAGCAAAGTGTCTTGTCCAAGAACCCAGGCAATTTACACAGCATGTGTCCTTGTACAAGACACTAGATCTTGGCTTGTATCTCTCTCTATCCAGGTGTATAAAGCAATATAAATGATGTTCCTATAGTAAAACAATGTTAATAAAGTGTCTTTTCAATGCTGTCGATATGCATTTGGTTGACTGTAATTTGTAATAATTGTTGTACTGGTGATATTCTGTTAAACATCATTTACAGTAAATGGTAAATACTGATAGTAGTTAATATTGGTTAAACTTTTAGACTCAAATGTTTCCCTGCTAAGTGATGTTACAGCAGATCACACTCAACTAATTCACTTAATTTAATACAGTATTAATTTTAAAAGCATGTTAATATCATACACAAATGATAACCAAATTGGAACACTGTCTAACATTACACAACAATGTCATCATCACTATTGATGAATAACACCATCTGTCCTTATATAAATCAATGCAAACAATTAAAGGGGAACCAAGACTTGCATATAGATCAGTTAGCCTTTTTATTCACGTGATATGCATCAATATTTTAACAATGCTGAAATAATAATAATAATAATAATGTTTACAATACATTTACACTAATTCTGTTAAAATATCTACCATGTACAGTAGGAAAGGCCTACTTAAACTTCATCAAAAACAATCAATTTGTCCATCTTTATTGAATAGCGAAGAGCTGTGATGAGTATCAGTGTGCGTACTGATGTACACATGCAGTTCATATATTAAAGAATAGTCTTGCAAAATGGCTGCAGCGTTTAACTTAAGAGTGGATTTCAGAGGCAATACAATCAAATTTTATCCAGTAATTGTGTTCTTAACAGTTATTTTAACATTGTGATAGTTGCTAATAGCCTGTGAGCAGTGTGCACTGCCTTTTAGATTGTACTTCCATCAAACTTATACTCAATCATGCAAATCCCTCCAGAACTCGGGTAATTTTGGTCTTCCACTGTGCTTCGATAGTTTGCATTTGGTTGTTCATCACAAGCTGGTGTATTAATGAAATAGTTGACATAACTGGAAAAAAAAATGTTTATCATTAACATTGGCCTAGTGCAATTATTATACAGATGCACAAAATACTGTGATAATAAATACAAAATCAAGAAGATGCATGTTGACATATAGGGAGGTCCACTTTTTCAAGTCAAATTTTTGCCTTTGAAATTCAGTCTCGGCCATTCTTGAATATCATCTTTCCACATAGGTCTAATTCAAAATGACGTTTAAAACATTTCACCAAAATTGTTGGGTCTAAGATATAGCATGGCCTTGGTTTAGAGCGTTGTAGTTGGCCTACGACTCGGCTAGTAGTAATACTAGGCCTTGGGGGTAATAATAGCATTTATTAAATAATATTTATATCATTTATTTTTATGGTCTGTTTAAAATAGCAGATGACAAATTAGCAGATAGCCTACATAGGAAACAGGCGTCGTTGTCATGTTATCCAGTAGCCTACTGACACACTGACTGAGCAATCTTCTAAGCTAACAATAATCCATTATATAAACAACACTATGATAACAATAACCACAAGTGTTTGAAACCAGACATTCCCAACATTACGTACTATACGCAGAAACTCCGAAATCGGAGGTTTGATTACAAATTTGAAAACTCAGATCTTGGAGGTTTGGCGTGCAGTACGCAAAACCTCCGAAATCGGAGGGTTGATTAAAAGTTTTGCTCTCTCTATATAGAAAGAGCTTGTTTGATTATTAGTACGCAGAAACTCCGAAATCGGAGGTTTGAATAACAGTTTGAAAACTCCGACTTAAGAGGTTTCGCGTACCTATACGGTACGCAAAACCTCCAAAATCGGAGGTTTGAATAAAGTTCGAAAACTCCGATTTCGGAGGTTTTGCGTATAGTACGCAAAACCTTCGAAATCGGAGGTTTATTTGAAAGTTGAAAACTCCGATTTTGGAGCTTTGGCGTATAGTACGCAGAACCTCCGAAATCGGAGGTTTGAATAAAAGTTGAAAAACTCCGATTTTGGAGGTTTTGCGTACTATACACAGAACCTCCGAAATCGGAGGTTTGATTAAAAGTTTGAAAACAACGATTTCGGAGGTTTGGCGTATAGTACGCAAAACCTCCGAAATCGGAGGTTTGAATAAAAGTTTTGCTCTCTCTATATAGAGAGAGCTTTTTTAAAAAATAGTACGCAGAAACTCCGAAATCGGAGGTTTGAAAACTGCGATTTCGGAGGTTTGACGTATAGTACGCAGAACCTCAGAAATCGGAGTTTTGGCGGCGGGCGCAGACACTCCAAAAATGGAGTAACTACATACATGGTAAAAAATCTATGTAAAATCTGTTCAAAAATAGAACACGTTTGAAAACAGCGAAGAGCACAGGATCCGAGTTGAGCAGATAACTTAAACATGGGATAACATATCTAAAAAAACATACTGAAATTCTCATTGTATTGGAAAAAAAGTGCAATGGGTGATGTTGGCAATATTTTGGATTTGGTATCTTGAACATAATTACATTCCAGAAATAACAGGTACCATTTATTTTCGACCTTTAAAATCCCATAAACCCTTTTGTTCTGTCGAGTTCAAAATTCCACGAAATGTAAACAATATGATAAACCCTATAGCTTTAATGGATCTACTTGGGGCCAGGTTTGAGTGTTGGCCTATTAAGTATGTGCAGACAACAGAGCGACTTACTAGTTTGCGTTGGGAATAGAAACATGGATTCCTCACCAAGTCAAAGACGAGCTTTTAACAAGTTACTTATCAGATCATCCAAACAGACACAAGTCACAAATAATCAAGAACAAATTCAACTTGAGAATACATTAAAAGCAATGGAAAAGGATTTGAAAAATAAACTAAAGTTATTGGAGCGCGCACAAAGAAAGATTTCCACGGGCAAGCACGTTTCAGTTGATGGAAGTCGGTATAATATGTTTCGATCTGTGAGTACAGATGGTGTAGACTCTGGGAGTGTATCTCCCGGCAAAAATATAATACGTCAAGAAGTCCGACTGAAAAGGAGTGAATCAGCTGATCTGTTGTACACGGGACAACATAGCTCGTTTGGAGGAAGGCATTGTTATCAACATAGACATCAAACGATGCATACACAAACAATTGGACAACCAAAACCACGGTCTTTCTTACCAGGAATAAGCTCTTGTCCTAATAGTCCTCTTATTGGACGGAGCTCTAAACATGGAGGATTATCCGGGACTGATATCACACCGTTCCTAATGAGACACCACGGGAAAAGCACTGATAACTTTCTGGGAATGAACTGATACGTGCAAAGCTTTATTCAAGCATCCGATCGCCCTATGACAAGCACATGGAATCGGTAAAAGTAGGAAATTATTTTGAACAAACTGGTTTCCTTTTTTGTGGTTTCATCTTTCTTTACTTTCATAGAGCCAAAGTAATGTAGCATGAAAACAATGTTGTTAGCGTTTTGGGCTTCTAAACAACACATCGACATACTGACGAGGTACGCCGTGATAACCACGACTGGCTAACAAACTGTAAAGGTTATCGGCGACCCGAACTATTTGATCACGTAACGTTTAGTTAGTTTAACCTAACATGTATTGTGAAAGTAAATCCGGGTAGAGGAATGATGGGATGCGTCACAAGCTAAAAGATACGAAATATGATGTCATGCCTAGATCCTGCCCTAGAACGAACTATACTTAAACAAACAAATGTAGGCCAACCAAGCATTGCAATTCGTGGACCAAAAATATGGAACAAGCTGCCAAATAATTTTAAACAAGAAAAGAAAATAGGGGCTTTCAAAAGTATACTTCATCGTTATTTTCTCGGGAAGTACGATTCAAAATGATATTGACTCTTGTATATAGTATATAATTAATTTGTATTAAAGACAAATACGATAACTCAATTTAAATGTAAATATGTGCATTGGTGTATTTATGTTTCTATTAATGCCTTTCGTTAGTCTACTCATCGCCTTTTAAATATTTTAACATATCTACGTCTACATCTGAATTAATATTATATAGTCAAATCAAAAACAATATTATGATAGTTGTTAATCAAATTTACATTGTCTCACATGATTCACTTATATCTGAATAATTACCATGTCACTTGTTATTATTATGGTATTATTAATGGTATTACTATTATTATGGTATTATTATTATGATATTATTATTATGGTATTATTATTATTATTATTATTATTATTATTATTATTATTATTGTATTATTATTATAATTATTATTATTATTATTATTATTATTATTATCTCTGCCAACGAAGTTAGCAGGTTATGTTTTTGCCTGGTATTTTATTTAGTTATTTATTTGTCTGTCGGCATATTTTGTTGCCTACAGCCCATAGTTTTTATCAGAAATTCGCCACAATGTTCATTTACCTAAGATCTAGAACTGATTAAATTTTGAAGGGTCAGGGTCAAAGGGCAAGGTATGGTTTATACTTTGCAATAATCTAATTTTTCAATATAATATCTTCATTTGTCAGGCGCCAAGTTTCAAAGCTTGCTTCTTGTGGCGACCTTTTTCCAAATATAATTTTAATTTCATTGTATTGCTTATATTTATGTATATTTTGGAAATAAAAGCTTGGAAATGGTAAAAAAGGGTAAAACACTAAAAAGTAAACAATCTGTTACTTGTAGTTATTGAAGTGAATTGTCAACACAGAATGAAGACCACAGCAGTGAAGGCTTGCAAGGTAAGCTCGTTAAATTATATCCAGTGTTCGAAGTTTAAAATATTATATTATTTTTACATCCTGGATAGATGGAT
>NW_022694605.1:882618-896484 GCF_011630105.1 Anneissia japonica | reverse complement strand
TAAAATATGATAAATTATATAATAATAATAATAATAATAATAATAATAATAATAATAATAATAATAATAATGATGATGGTATTAATAATAATAATAATAATAATAATAATAATAATAATAATAATAATAATTTGATTTATATAGCGCCTTTCCAAATTGATCCAAGCACTTCACAAGGACAACATCAGAAATACAGTAAGGGTTTACAATAATTACAGTAATTTACAATATTGAGAATACAATAAATAATTAAAATTGAACCGATATAAAAAAGCAATTAGAAAAATACAAAAGCGAACGACAGTAAGATTTACAATAAATACAGTAATTAAGTTACAATTATTATTTACAAATCAGAAAAATACAAGATTTAAATTAATTATTCATATTTATAATTATACAATATATACGGTATAAAAATTCCCTAAATCAAGTTAAAAATTGAAAAAAGGTTACAATTAATAGAGTATACTTATTGATATTGTATAAATATTATAGACAATTCGACATTCAAAAACTAATGCCAAAGTTAATATCTACAATTATAATTACTAATTCAATTACAAAAATATAATAGGCCTATATAAAAAGTTGCAATTAATAGAGTATACTTATTGTAAGATAATTATTAAAGACCACGTTAAAAAAAAAGCGAATTCCAAATTCAGTATGTATAATTAATTAATATCTACAACTAATAATTACTATTCCATGTTTATAAAAATATAATATATGTAAAAGTTACAGTTAATGGAGTATGGATTACATCTGGTAGGGCAGTTAGGCCTACCCTCTACAAGGTTTTTCAATTGCTACATTAGATTATTAAAAACACTCTAAGGCCATTTTCTCCGTGTTGAGACTAACTTTTGAGATGTAATTTTATTAGAAACCAGATTTCGCTAGAAGTCAGGTGTATGAAGTGTAACATGAACATAAAGAAGAAAATAATGTATGTATACCTAAAGGCTTATCATGATTTTTGCGTAGGGGCAAACAATTAAAACAAGAGATAAGTGCTGTAAATGAGTAGCACAAACAATAGATCAACAATACGAAACTAAACAGTCAAGTCAAGTAGACACCAACAGTAACGAGAACTCCCCAAAAAATTATGTCTGTAACTTTATGTTTTATGTACGTTTTCTGAGAAAACACAAACTTTTGTCATTTTTTGTTTCCATATTCTTTTGTAAGATAATATTAAATGAACAGATATTTGAACCATTCTATTCAGAATTTGACCAATTATATGATCATTACATGACAAAAGAAATGAACGGCTAAAACCATATACTTGCTGAGTATGATAAATTTTAATTTATAGCACTCGAAAATAGCGAATATAAAAAAATTGCAAAAAAACAATATCTTTGATATACTCCAACGAGAAAGTGTCCAAACATAAACATGTTATCTGAAAGCACATTATATTTCCTATCCGAATGTTAATAACCATATAACCATATATTATAAGGCACACCTTCATAATATGGTGAAAAACCCCGATATGGGAAAGCTAATATGCTCCCTTATCTTTATTCATCTTTGTTTGTGTTTTTTCTAATCTAAAGCGCTTCTCGTATTTGTCTTTCAATTTGATTCTTGTTTTTTGGTCCAATGTTTTTTTCCAGTTTATCATTTGGATGAACAACCACATTTTTTAATTTCGGAGTCGGATTCTTTTTATTCATTTATTCTTATTGGCTTTTCCCAGCATTAGCTGGAAATGCCATTGTTTTTGTTCAGACTTTTTTTTTTCCATATCGTTTTTCCAGGGAACAGTACTGTTCCCTGGTTTTTCCTATCATTTTAGGCTTATTCCGCCCTGCACTCTGGTCACTTTCCATGCTTGGATTCTTTTTCATACTTTGTCGAAACATAGACCATATATCAAGGGAGTGCGTCCTAATTAGTCCCAATCTAGAGTGGGGTGTGGATGTGAGGACCAATTAAAGAGATTCAAGGGAAAACACTCTAAAAGAGATTTTTCAAAAACGGGTCAACTGATCTAAATGAACCTTTTTGGAAAGTTTAACCAATTACAATGTCAAAATTATTATGTTTTGGTGTCGATCCAGTTTAGAGTGTAAATTTGAGGGTCATTTAAATTTCTGACTTCTCAGACCTAAATATGTCAAAAAACTAATAAATGGGTCTACATGAAACTTTCGATAATAGCTTGTCATGTTCCAACAATAAAGAAATGATTATATTTTGGTGACAATCCGAAGTAGGGTGTGGATATAAGGACAATTCAAAGAAAACATCCCAGACCAGATATTTAAAAAACGGATAAACTGATTTGAATGAAACTTTCGGGAAAGTTTAACCAAATTACAAGGAAGAAATGATTGTGTTGGTGACTATCCAATTTAGGGTAAACGTGAGGGCCATTTTAATTTCTGACGTCCCAGACCTAAATATCTCTAAAAACTTATCAATGGATCTAAATGAAACTTTGTATAATAATTTGTCAAGGTCCAGTAAAGAAATGATTACATTTTTGTGACGATTCGGATTAGGGTGTAGATATGAGAACCATTCAAAGGAAAACGTCCAATAACAGACCAAACTTTAGGAAGTTTAACCAAGTTACAAGGAAGAAATTAATAAATGTTGGTGACCATCCGGTTCATTTTAATTTCTGACGTCCCAGACCTAAATATCTCTAAAAACTTATCAATGGATCTAAATGAAACTTTCTATAATAGTTTTTTCATGCTCAATAAAGAAATGCTTAAATTTTGGTGACGATCCAGAGTAGGGGTGGCGCCAGCGGGGGCCGATTCCTCCGTCGGGGAGAAAAGCACAATTCGTCGGGGAGAAAACAAAATTATATGTATTTTCTACATAGTAGACTCGATAAAATCGATTAAATAAGCATTTGAACTCCCTAAACTGTCATTTTTTCGTGGGCCTCATCCCCCTGGACCACTTTTGAAAGATTTTGAGCGACGCCCGACCACGCCCACTTTGCTCTTCTCGGGGTCTTCGGCCCCCTTTCGGGGACCTCGGCCCCGCCGTCGGGCATATCCCGTCTTCTCCCCTGATCCAGGATAGGGTGTGGACACGAGTACCCTTCAAAGAAAAACATCCTAGACCAGAAATAACAAAAACTGACCAACTGATCTGATTGAAACTTTTTGGAAAATTTAACCAAGTTACTACAAAGGAAGAAATTATTAAACTTTAATGACGATACAGAATCAGGTGTGCAGTTTGGGGTCATTTTAAGTGCTAACGTCCCAGAATTAAACACCACATTGGGACCGGGGTTTTGGTGATCTTTCAGCTTTGGTCTCTAATTATAGACCGGCACTACAAGAGGGAAATTAAAGATGATGTAGTACATGTAAGATCGTTTTATTTCAAGTGTTTTGAATGGATTTACAGTTACTGTATCCTGTTATTAAGGCTTAACAAATCATTACTTACACCTGGGTATTCACACATCAAATCCTGCGTTCGTTCTACTAAATTTCCGTCATATTAAATTGCATTATGGGTATTTCATCTTTTTATTATTGCTTGCCAATCTGCTGATTAATGTGAATTTTAACTTGCATTTATGTTTCTTGCCAATTTGAATGTTAATGTTTAACTTTTATGTGATGCAATAGGATTGACTTTTTGATGTCGTTGAAGTTTAGCTTTCCAGAATTAGCTTCACATATTTTTTTTTTTCTCTTTACATTGTAAATTTGTATTTTTGTCTATTTGATGTTGTAATGCACATTTGAACATATCTTAATGGAATTTGCGCAATATAAACTAATAAATTATTATTATTAACTTTCACGTCTTATTCAACGAGGTATCAAACACGCAAATATTTTACGGGGAGTCAACAGTTTGGATGCGGTTCTTATCATATTTATCAGATAATCAACAAATTTATAAAGCAAACCATTTCTATCTCGATTTCAGTAGAAACACACCCTAAATGTATCCCTATAATTGAAGGCTAGAAATAAATGTTGTCTTTAAATTTCTTTATTTAGAGGGAAATTAAAGCATCATCTTATGATGTTCATTGGCTAATATTTTTATATTATATTTAATATTTGTTATAGGTAACAAAATCTATTATAGAAAAAATAGCATTAACATCACTATTTATTTTATAATGGTCTTTAATTGGAGGTGCTCCTTTAATTGGAGGGGTCTTTAATTGGATGAGACCTGTATTTGCCTGCAACATATAAATTAAGTCTATGCACGCATAAATCGTCATTGCGTGGTCCTACGTGCAGGTTACAAGCTTAATCACGATGTATTGAAATTCAAATGAAACTTTGCAAATAATAATAGGCCTATAAATTAGCGTTATCAAACAATCATTCGTTCTCAGAGGCGGATCCAGGGAGAACAGGAGTTAGCTCCCATCCCCCGAAAAATAGAGAAAACAGAAAGAAGGAAAGACAAGCTAATTTTCAAGTTACTACCAGTTTGTCAGATGGTCGACGACGGGTGCACTTGCAACAAACGTGTATAGGGAACCTATTGATTGACGAAAAATGAGCAGAATGGAGTACCAAAAACCTCTAGGCCTAATCACACCGCTACAATACAAAATACATCAACGACCTACCATGCAAATAGTATGGGCCATGGTGGCAAAAGGCCGGGTAGCAACGGGCCTAGGGTGGCAGCGGGCTGGGTAGAAAAAGGCCGGGTTGCAAAAATGGTCGGTGGCAACGGGAGAGTCGACAAGAAACCCGTCTCGAAGAAAAGAATACGTACTCGCGCGAATAAGCGCCCGGGCGCCTAAACAATTTTTTGCACTTTCTGAGGGGCGCTTATTCAAACGGGGCGCGTATTTAAAAGGGGCGCTTATGAAAACACAGTGGAAATTGAGGGGGCGCTTATGGAAATAGAGGAAAATCGAGGGGTTCTTATGGGAAATTATTTTAATAATAAAAAATTCAAGATTCACTTTTTGAATGAAAAAAAGATTATATAAGAACATTACGAATGGTGGTTAGAAAAGATAATCGTCCAGAAACATGGCTCATAAGAATGCGTGAATATTTACATAACAGCAAAATAGCAGATGCAATTAGTGGTGGGTAGTGGTTAGCTTGTTGGCCATCAGCCGATTCAGATTAGCAGGATGGCAGGATCATTGTATTTTTCTTGAAAACTCAGATGAGAATGTGCTTAAGGTCGAAAAAAGAAAAAGAGGAGTAGGACTAGACATAGACAAAAAAAAAAGATTAAAGTTGGAAATATACTTCCTGTCCAGGGATCGGAGCTCTCATCTGTCCAAAAGAAATATCCTTATTTTGATATTGACTGAAGAAGAATGTGTTTCCACTCCACAGCTCAAATCATGCCAACAACCACAGTCCCATGATTGATAGGATTATTGACTTGATAAAAAGAAAATCTTATGAGGGGGCGCTTATTCAAACGGGGCGCTTAAGGAAATTTTCACGTTAGGAGGGGCGGTAATTCGAGAGGGCGCTTATTTAAACGGGGCGCTTATTCGCTCGAGTACGGTACTCTGGTCTTCAGTTTGCAAAAGTAGTCTCAAAAAGAAGGCCATGGCCTTCTAATCAAGATAATATAGGCCTAGGCTTCTTTCGAGATAATACTTGCATTCAGATTTCGAATTCCATAGTTGAAAAATGTCGTAGCCTACAGTAGAAATTTCAAAATTTACAGCATTCATTTTGAAAAGAAGCCCCCACCTCCTTATTAGTTTGCAAAAGTAATCTCAAAAAGAAGCCCATTTCTCCAAAGAGGTCCATCTCGAAAAGAAGCCCATCCAAAGCTATAAATTCAAGGTAAATTCAAAGCTCTTAAAAAAACAAGAAGCCCAAGACTTTCATTCGCGGTTTTAATGTATTTCTGTATTTTATTGTTGCTGCGAAGCAGCCAATTCATATTCTTGACAGCAATTTGACCTCTGAAAGGTCATTGTTTGTCAAAAAACAAGGGCCTAAGACGACTGAAAAGCGGAGTTTCCTTCTTTCGTTCTGCCGAGTAAAATCAATTACTTTAGGCAACGTTTGTAGACTAACCAACACTTACCAACGTCCGCATTTCGCGCTAGCCTTATCCTACTCTAGGCCTAGACTAGCTAGGATGGTATAGGCCTATAGCCATGAAGGGATGAAGATCTCAATGAAAAACAACGTCGCTCCTTGATAGCTAAAAATGTCTATTTAACATCACAATAATTCATTATTAGACCTATAGTTGTTTTTTGATTTGTACTCCACAAATCTCAGCCGATACCTCGCACAACTCGAGTACTCGTCTCGTATCTATTGTCGTGCCGTCATGGCTCGCTGGCTCACACTTGCGATGTCTCGCACTTCTGATCAAATAACACGCTGGCTCGCACTTTGGCAACACTCTTTGGCAGTCAACTCGCCCCTAGAAAACCCGCCCTTGGAAACTTTCCCCATAAAAAAATATGTACACTTCCTAGACCATGCAGTCTATTAAAAAAAAAACCTAAACCATAATTCACCACTATAGACACTTTTTGACAAAAATGAAAAATTACGACATTGTTACCCAATGAGTTAGACAATGGGTCGTGTCTCATATTATTTGTTATATTTTTATTATTCATTATTTTCACTTGACTCGCATAAATAATTTTGTTCGAAGAACATTTATATGCAGTTGTACTTCGCAGCACTTCACTTGCAATTTGCAATTTCTAGTTTTAATTTATTTCTGTACTGCTCCATTATATTTTTTGTCGGATTTTGGGGAATACAGTAGAACCCATAATAAGGGGACACCTTTTGGACCAAAAAAGTGTCCCCTTAATAGGAGTGTCCCTGAATAGGCTTTTAATGTATTTCTATATTTTATTGTTTTAATTTATTTCTGTACTGCTCCATTATATTTTTTGTCGGATTTTGGGGAATACAATTCAATTCAAAGTAACATTTATTTAATTCCTTTTCAATTGATACAAATAAGACAAGATCATATCAAATTCAAGAGAAAAGGAAAAATGCAAAGACCCAGGAAGAATATCATCTTGTGACGGGTCAGCCTGAAGTAAAAGGGAGACACGAAAAACAAACAGAAAATTAAAAGGACAAAACAGGACGAAGAAGACACGCAAACGAAGAAAGCAACAGTTCAAATTGGACCAAGACACCGAACATTAGTTAGAGCAAAAAAGGATAATATGGGTGTAGACTATATTAATAATTAGAAATAATGTGTTTCTTGAGCTGGATAGCAAATGACTTTTTATTAATGGAATCGACAACTAAGGGAGGTAGAGAATTCCATAATTTAGGGCCAGTAAATCTAATATTATGTTGAAAATAGTTAGTCTTATGATTGGGAATGTATACATCATATCTACCTCGAGTACAGTAATTGTGTAAAGAGGAATTAGGTTTGAAGATATCACAGAAATACTTTGGTAAAATGGTGTGAGAGGATGCATACATAAAAATACTTTGTTGGAGAGAATTTATATCAGGGAGTTTGAGTAAATTTAAATTTGAAAATAACCTAGAGGAATGAGACCGCGGTGGAGCGCCAGATATAATCCTGATAGCCTTTTTTTGAATAATGTGAAGTTTATTTATGTATGAGGGGTAGGTATTAGCCCATACAATGTTGCAGTAAACAGTAAACGTAGTACATTGAGGGGAACAAATGAGGATAATCTAAAAATGATTTTGGAGACTTTATTTTCAATTTCGTTTCTGTTTCTTCCATGTTAGACCACAGTCAAGATAGACCCCTAGGAATTTGGTACTTTGAACATTTGGTATGGCATGATTATCGATATAGGCTTTTAAGGGTGAAAAGTCATGAAATTTTGACATCTGGGGATGAATGAAGTTACATTTATTGTGATTTATTAAAAGTTTGTTGGCAGAAAAATATTTAGACAGGCAAATAAGGTTGGCATTAACAGTGTCACATAAAGTTTGAATGTTTTTGTTAGCATAAAAAATAGTAGTGTCATCTGCGTACAGAAAAAAAGAAAGAAGATTAGAGGACGAATGTATATCATTAATATATAATATAAAAAGTAAGGGACCTAACAAAGACCCCTGAGGAACACCGCAAGTAATGGGAAGGGAATTAGAAATGGAGTTAAAATATTTGATACATTGACTGCGATTTGAAAGGTAGCTCTAGAAAAGATCTAGGGCTGGGCCGCGTATTCCATAATGAGCTAATTTGTATATGTTATGATTGATCGTACCAAAAGCCTTAGAAAGGCCTATAAAAATTCCGATAGCAAATTGCCTGTTTTCAAATGCGTCAACGATTTTGTTGGCAAGATCAATAAGGGCCATAGGGGCATTGTATCCTTTCCTAAATCCGAACTGTTTATTGTAAAGGATATTATATTTTGAAATAAAGTTTATTGTTCTGTCATAAATGATTTTTTCTAAGGCTTTTGAGAAAACAGAGAGTATTGATATGGGAGGATAATTAGAAATATCGGATTTTAGTCCAGATTTGAAAATGGGAGTTACACGGGCTTGCTTCATTCTGTTTGGAAAAACACCTTTAGAGATTGAAAGATTAAATATATGAGAGAAGGGGAAAGAAATTAAATCCAAAACATGTTTTATTACTTTGGTATGAAAACCGTCGATACCAGGTGACTTGTTTTTAAAAGAATTAAGAATAGTGGCCACCTCATTAATGCCTACAGGGATAAGAAATAACGAATTTCGTGTAGGGTTGGGTAGGAATTCTTTAAAAGAAATGTCGCATTGGGGGATATTGTTAGATAGTGAAGGGCCAATTTCAACAAATTATTTGTTTAATGTGCTTGAAATTTTGTCTGAGTCATTGGTAAGGTCACCATTGCAATCAAAATAGGTATCCGGCTGATATTTAGGGCTTTTTCTGATAAGAGAATTTATAGTACTCCAGGTAGCCTTGATATCATTTTGTATTTAAAGAAAAGATCATTAAAATGGTTGAATTTGGCAGCTTTGATTGTAGAATTTAATTTGTTTATACGAAACTTTTTATACTTACTTTCATTATGAGTAGATGGGCAATGAAGGAACTTTGAGTAAAGGTTTTGCTTGTGCTTAACAGTAGAACCCCTATTAAGGAGACACCTTCTAGACCAAAAAGGTGTCCCCTTAATAGGGGTGTCCCTGAATATGGTACCTCTATTCCGGGGACACTAACCAAAAACGTAAAGTTGTCCCCTTAATAGGGCATTTTGGCATTTTTTCGTACAATGATGACATATAATTTTACTTTAATTGACCTAATTTAAGAATGAATTATATTTAAATTATAACTTTTTTAAACAATAATTTGCAATGCAAAAAATAATTAGAGTAATTTATGGAGTGAATTCAACAAGTGTGTAATTAAAATACAAAAGTTGTATATGTTCCCGAAATTTTGCATGATTCATGGGCAATATTAATGACCAAATATGCTTTTTTAAAATATGGAGCTTTCTATTGGAAGCACGTGATAGAATAATATGAATAGATTGCATGCTGTGTGGTATTAAAGTCATAGGAAAATACACACAAGCTAGAAATCCCCATGGTAAATGGTCAAAATTGTATTTATACGACGTAATAGCATGCATTAGGCATATACCAATGAACGTCCTAAAGATTGAGAAAAAATTATGGTTTGATGTTAAGTTTATTGCTCAAAAGGTATCAAAATACAGTATAATTTGAATGATTTTTTTTTCTTATTTTGCGCGACTACTACTGCAGTTGTTTTGATAAATAAAAACATATTTGTCCCGAACACTGGGGCGGATGCAGGATTTGGTGGTAGGAGGGGTTGCGTACACAAATTTAAGGATATATAGTACCTGTAGATGGCCGGAAATGACACTTTTATATACCGTAGTAAAATTCATCATCACATCACCATTATATAGTCAAAAATATCAGCGATTTTCTAATTAGTTGCCTATGTGTAATGTACACATAAAACTTAAAAACATTCTCTTTGATGTATTTACTTTACCTACTTCAAAGCCGTGAGTCCACAACCGCCTCGGCCCCAATCATGGTGGGGGCCGAGGTGGGAAAATGTGAGGAAATAGTACCGGTACCTTTAGATGGCCGGAAATGACACTTTTATACAGTAAAATTCACCATTATCACACCATCATTATTTAGTCTAGATGAAGCTCCAGCAAATTTCTCATGATCTTTAATCAGGGATTTTCGGCAACAACAGAGACCTAATATGAGTGATGTACCATAGAAATTAAAAGTAAGAAACATTTTCTTTGATGTATTTAATATACTCGACTTACCTCAAAGCCGTGTGGCCACATTCACCTTAGCCCCACCATGGTTGGGGCTGAGGTGAGAAAATTTAAGGAAATAGTTCCTCAAGTTGGACGGAAATGACACTTATAAATAGTAAAATTCATCATCATCATCATCACATTACCATTATAATATAGTCAAAATTAAGCGCCAACAAATTCTTATGATCTTTTATTAGCTATTTTCGGCAACCATAGAGATCTTCCGTAATTAGTATGTGTGATGTACGTTACCATAGAAAATAAAACTTATCATCATCGATTATAAGTAATCTCTGTGATGTACTATTGAAAATACTACTTCATGTGTGCCGATCTTATCTTTGCACGTTTTTACTCATAAATTATAATAAAGGCACGCGCACTCGAATCGAGTATTATAGGTAATTTAGATGTTTGTGGGCAGAGATACAACTAGGTATCTTGCTATAAAATAAGATGTACTCTGGCTGTACAGCGCTCTTTCGTTAAAACCTGGTAAGGGTCATTTTTGCATTTATGTCAACAATTTTCGGCATATCTTCTTGACTCACAAAAAGTGAGGGACCCATCCTTCCCCTTAAAAAATATGTGAGGGGACGTTTACAGGGATGGTGCCAGCGGAGGGAGGCCCCTCGTCGGCAAGAAATCACAATTCGTCGGGGAGAAAAAAAATTATAAGTATTTTGTAGATATTAGTAGACTCTAAAATCGATTAAATAAACCTTTGAAACCCCTAAATTGTCAAAATTTAAAGCGACGTTCGACCACGCCCACTTTTTTCTCTTCGGGGAAATTTTCTCCCTCGTCGGGGACATCGGCGATGGTTAGGGCTGACGTGCGAAAATTTTGGGAATGTGGATCCTCTGGATGCACGGAAATTGCACTCTCATGTACCTTAAAAATCTTACCAATAATTCATATCAACAATCTAATCTAATCTAATCTAATCATATTTATTTATAAAACGCCATTCTTTGCAGATACGAAGCGCTTCTGTCCCTGGTCATTGGATCAACATGCTAAGTGTTGCTGCTGTATTCAGCGCAGGAGCAAGCAACCCCACCAGGTACCCATTTATACTCCTGGGTGAGAGAAGCAATGCAGATAAAGTGCCTTGCTCAAGGACAGAAGCGAAATGCACAGCGATAATACAACAGTTATTTTTCTTAATACAATTATATTTAGGGGTGCGATCGCACCCTCTGCACCCCCCCTGCATCCGCCCCAGAGAGTGTCAATTCCGACCACAAATGTTCGCACCTCATCCCCAACAACGAAGTGTCCCCCTCCCAAACCTGTCAATACAGATCTGCGCCCATGGTCCCGAATAGGGGTTAATAAGGGTGTCCCTTTAACTGGATTTGGCCGTAGTGTTAACAAAATATTATATTATTATTCAATCTCTAATTTTACAATTGTTCAGGAAATTGACGTCAGCTTCACCTTTTCTGCACTTTTTTAGAAATTTTCCAGTCTCCTACATTCTAATTTACTAACATAACTGTTGAAACTCAAATCATGAATAGTAGATCCAAACGATCGACAGGATATACTCATAATAAACAATACAAATTTAAAAGCAATAAACCAAGATTTAATAAACATGCTCTGCAGTATCACACACTCATCTTTAGTAAACTAAAAGAACTAAAAACTTAACAATTACGCTACGTCAGCTTATATAGTGCCAGTAGTACACGTGCTTAGCGATACGGACGTTTGACTAATGATTATTCATACGCGACGTCAGCATACTGCTCCCATTGGTGTAAGCATGCTTAGTGATGCTGGTGTATTGAGAGGTAAGGTAATAATTATTCATACTTTTGTTGACTCTTCTTTTATAGACAAAGGGTGATATTATAATGCTGAACGTGCTTGTTCAGTGAGTGATCATTCCATTTAATGTGTAGTGCCTCTTTATAATAATCTTTATTTGAAACTTCACTTTTAAAACAGTGGCACACGATTACGGTGCGTTCGCAAGAGTATAACATACAACATATAATAAAAAATAAAATATCAAACGGTAACAAATAAATTCAAATACAGTACGGAATTAATACACAGCGTAGAAAACGACAAACAATAACTCTCAAATTTTGACCATATTAAAATAGGAGAGGCAGTAATAGATTAAAATGTACTTAATAAAGGTAAACCCAACGGCATGTTTAAAATTTTTAAAGAATTAAAATTAATTAGTTGACAAGTTTAAAACTTTACAAATTTCAGTCCAACAATGTTTTAAAATTTGTTTTGTAGTTTTGTTTTTTTTTAAACTACTTAACACAGAGGTAAAATTTTCGGGTTGCTTAATTATACTTGATTCATAATTTTACCAGTTTGCTGACTTACCGGTACGCATTTTATCAAATATAGTGCCTATTTTCTTATTATTTCTGTAATATTTATACATTTCATTGTTGCCAAGCATGAGGCAGATTTTTGTATGGAAATCCCCAGAGATAAACCAATTCAAAAGAAACTGACCATCAATCATTTTACACAACATGTTTTCTAACCTATTAAATTCATCTATACGTATATCATTAATTTTATTATTCCTACACGTAAATAAGAAATGAATAATATCCTCAGTACCGGATTTACATAGTGTACATATCTCACTGATGTCATTACTCCATGTTTATTCAATTGAGGCTCAGTTTGTGGATCACACCTTACATTACCGGCTCTCTCTTCCTCTTGGCCAACTTCCTAAGGTCTGTTTCTCTGTTTGCGGGTTGGACAATATTGTTGTTTGTGACCAGTGCGTTTACACGTAAAACATTGGATAGGTTGCCCAAATCTACAGTTGCGTTTGATGTGGTTGCGTTCTCCGCAAAAGTGACATCCTCTCTTATTCGTAGTATCTGTGGATGCTCCTGGATTAGTATATTCGCTAAATTTACCTATGCTCCGATTTCTGTTTCGGTAGGTTCTATTACCGTTTGTACTTCTAGATTGGTAGGCTACTGGTTTCTTTTCAGTGACGCGCTTTTTGACGGATCGAGAATATTTAAAATCGGTATAAATTTATTATAGTTCATAAGTAGTCGCTTAGTTCCTTGTTTATTTAAATGAATGCCACCAGGTAGCAATGTTGTGCAGTCAACGGAATCATCCCGCATTTTGAAAATACTATTGTTGTCGATTATTTAATGCAGCCGTTATCATATTATGCTAAGCTCTTTAATAATTATTAACTTTCTCATTGGTGGCGCTGTCTAGAATTAGAAAAAAAACATACAAAGGGACTTGTGGCAAGTTTACTCTGTCTGTCGCATCAAAGATACTAGAAATACAAGATAGAGCACTCGCATTGTAAAAATGAGGCGGAAATCGTGCCCAACGTAGGCAGCGCCCTTCTATTTACCCATTTCCTATACTTCGTGCCCAACGTACAGGGCGCCCTTCTGTTGCTAAGTATATCCAGACGCAAAAGGCACCCTTCCTTTTCTACTGATGGAGGAAAACTTTTTCACTAAGAGTGCGTCCGGCCATACGATTCTGCGCTGTATTGTTGTGTTTTATTCTTTACTGATTCATGATTATGCTTTAATTGTTTTGTGTTTTATTTGGATAATAGCAACGATTTCTACCGC
>NW_022694605.1:880655-882227 GCF_011630105.1 Anneissia japonica | reverse complement strand
AAGATATAAAAAGATATTATAAAAATTCGGCTTTATTATTCTAATTAGAAACTAAAAAGCGGATATAGGCTATGCTAGGTAGCATGGAAATCCCGGTCCAAAAAGTGGTCTTAAGTAATTAGAGTTAGACCTGTATTAATATTATTAAATTTCCTTTACCAAAAGAGCTCCATTTTCACGTCATTCATAAATAACTAACTGCACAGGGCCGGCGGAACGTTTTTCAAAGTGGGGGGGCCCACTTATAAGCAGGCGTGTAACAGGGGTTTTGGGTGATACCCCCACCCACCATATAGAAAACAATACGACATAGGGCTTATTTTATTATTAATATAGGCCACACACGTGTGTTTGAAACTAAATATAAGCATTTTCATCGTGTTTTTATTTATTACAATCATATGCCTATTCTTTCACCATCATTACACATTGAGGCCCTTCTTTTAGGTAAAACTATCTATCTTAAATTTTCTTTCTCAAGTTTGGGACTATTATGTTTTTAAATAACTTAGAAGGCAAAAGAGGGCAAGCACAAGCTTTAACCCTAACAAATGCGCGCGAAGCGTGCGAACAATTTTTGTGTTTTTAATTCTAATTTCGTCAGAATTGATCAAAACTCCTTCAATGTGCAATTTTTAGAGGAAATTGGCCTACCTCAACAAGAAATGCTCTTATGTTATATATGACCACACTCGTTTTTTTTAAACAGAATATAAGCATTTTCCTTATGGCTTTATTACAAACATATTCTTTCAAAATAATTACACATTGAGGCCCTTCTTTTAAGTAAAACGATCTATCTTAAATTTTCTTTCTCAAGTTTTGGGACTATGTGTTATAACTTAAAATGCAAAGGAGAGCAAGCACAAGCTTTAACATTAAAAAATGCGCGCGAAGCGCGCGAAAGATTTTTGTTTTTGTTTTTTAAATTCTAATTTCGTATAAATTGATCAAAACTCCATAAAATGTGCAATTTTTAGAGGAAATTGGCCTACCTCAACAAAATATGCGATTTAAAATTTGAGACTTTCAGGCACTTTCCCGGGTGAAAAGGGCATTCAATGGGGAAAGATTTTCCACAGATGGATATTTTCCCCTTGTCTCCCGGTGGTTACGCAACTGCGGAGAATACCTGGCGGCTTAGATCAATGCGATATGGACACTTTTTGAAGTGGAGAAGGGGTTGCAGGCCGGGGTATTGTGATATCTGTTTATTATATCTTCCTTTTTATTCTTGCCTTTATTTTTCTCTTCTGTTTTTCTTTTCCTTTTTCCTTTCTTTTTCTTTCCCCTTCTTTCTCTTTCCCTCCCTCTCCCCTCTTTCTTTTCTCTTCTTACCCAGCCCGGTACGACGGCTTGGTCAGCCCGGTAAAAACCGTCAGGGGGGACAGTCTGCGCCCTGCCCCCCGCCCCCCGCCTGTTACGCCACTGCTAAATAAGATGAATGGGAATATGAATCATGCAAATCTGGAATCAAATCTAGGTGGTGGGGTCAACATTCCTCCCCCGGGAAAATTTTGATTTCTAGATGGCGGGAAATGACCTTTCTCGACTTTTGAGCTAGGTGTCTAA
>NW_022694605.1:879941-880495 GCF_011630105.1 Anneissia japonica | reverse complement strand
CATTGTTATTACAGTAAATAGGCCTTATGTGTGTATACATACATAAAAAAAGATTGAGTAAGTTGCATACGTAGTTTTTCCATGAAATCGATAAATCCCAAAAAGAAAGGTAAAAAATTCAAGGTCCCCCCCCCCCTAGAAAATGATTAAATTAATCAATGAACTCCAACGATAAAGCGGGTCCGGGTTCCTCCGGAAAAATGTCGATTTCTAGATGGCGGGAGATGAGCTTTCCTGACTTCTGAAATGTCTTTTAATGACTTTTAAAGCTCTTCAAAATTCAAGGTTTTCCCCTCTTGAAATAGGTCAGGTAAATTTTTCTCATTTTTTATTTTATGTGTGTATACATACGGTACATAAACAAATGAGTAGTTGCATGCGTATTCTTTTTTCCATGAATCGATAAATCCCAAAAAGAAAGGGTGGTCCAGGGGTTCTCCCCCGGGAAAATTTTGATTCCTAGATGGCGAGAATTGAGCTTTCCCGACATTTGAAGTATGTTTTAATTAATTTTAAATTCTTCAAAATTCGAATTTTCTAATAGCAAAAAAAAA
>NW_022694605.1:876531-879914 GCF_011630105.1 Anneissia japonica | reverse complement strand
AAAAAAAAAAAAAAAAAAAAAAAATCAGCTCACGGGTCCTGAAAAGGTAAGTCTAGAATTCTTTTCTTTTTGCCCTTTTTTCGTTGCCCAAGGGAGGGGTCAGGACCAATGTCCCCCCTCCCCCAGATCCGCCAATATGAATTGCGAGAAAATGTACCGGTAACTCGGTCGGGCACTGGATAAACATTCTTTTTGCCATCCTTCTCCTCCTCCTTCCCTCCTTCTTTTCTTGCATTTCCGATCATACAAAAATCTCAAGATATTATATATTTTTGGCCAATGCCATGCTGCATACAATACTAGCGTTATTATACGAACGAGTAATATTTAGTACTTTTTTCATTATTTTAGCCTAGTCTAATTATTTATTTATTTTTCTTCAATATCTTAGCTACGCAAGTCAATAGGCCTAGGCTAATTCATATGTCAAGTTTAAAAACACAAAATGTTAATATATATTTTTAACATATATAGCTAATTTTTTGTTTAAATATCAAAGCAATATTTTACCTTTCTCTATCCTTTTGAAATCGATATAAATTATGACCCTGTTTGTATGATCTGTTGCATTTACTGCACAGCAACGCCCTCCAATACCGTACGTCGCCATAGCGCTTCGCGGTGTACAATTTTTTAATTAAAATTTGATAATAAAATACGCGACGACTTGGTAACGAAAGTTTGGCAGAAGTTTTTTTAGATCCAGCTGTAGGGGGCGTGCCATTGTTTGTATTCCCACCATGCATTTCGGTGGAACACTTTTTTTGTGTGGAGAACTCATAGAGATATAATAAGAGTACTAGAGCGCTAACAGCAATGTATTCGATGTTCGAAATACGCAGAGCTGTGTGTGTGTACCATCCAAGATGGCTGCCATAGATCGGCCAATCAAATTTCCCCTGAGTACTATAATTTTTAATTGCGCCCTCAATTTACCCAAAGTTCAGTACAGCTAGTTACCCGTATTTTGAAACTCGAGCGTTGCGGTGGGTGTATGGGTGTAATGTACACGAATTTAATTCTTTTTAATATTTGAATAAGATGCTCTACTTGGCCTCTTTTTGGCTATGACAGTTTAATAATTTGTCATTATCAATACTAATTATCATTAATGAAATAATATTCAGTCAGAGGGCTTACTTATGGTAATAATATGTATACTAAGCCTGCCGCAGTGCCAAAAAGCTGCTGTTTTCTATCGGCACTGCCGCAATGCCAAAAAGCTGCTGTTTTCTATCGGCACTGCCACAGTGCGGAAAAAAGCTGTTATTTTCTATCGGCATTATTGCCGCAGTGCAGGTATACAAAGTATGATATAAAACATTTTTTATTCACGTGTAATCAATTAAACACCGTCCATTAGAGTTGAAGAATATCATGTTTTAGAAAATAAGCTAGTTAATATTGATTGCCTAAATGTATGGGAGTATTTTATCACCAGTGATCTTTGTACTAAATTGAGTATTGTTCTTGGGGGAGAGGTGCATTGTGACTATATTTATGATGTTCATGATATTTTTGATAAATTTTGCAAATCTTATGTTAAGAGAGCATGGAAGCTTAGGAATGATTTATTAAGTTCTTAATATGCTAGTTGTTTAGGGACTCAGTCTGTTGTACTTCAGTTCACAAGAGTTCAAAATATTCTGAAGTGGGATGAGAGGAAGGGTTTGCTCTGTTGCAGACGATGGTTTCCGGGTGACAAAATCATTACTCTAGGGAGGGGAAAGAAGATCTTGTGTGAGAGTATGTTTTGTGCTCTTGTGACGGTTATAAAGACAATGGATGGCTCCTACTGTAAGGCACTGGATTTCATTGTTGTTGTTGTTAGCTGTTTTGACTTTTTTAAAACTTTTTTTGTATAGCTGTAGTGACAGGTCTCTCTTTTGTTGTAGCTGTGCGAGTGCGTTCTTGGTTGTAACAGCCCTGTTACGATCAGGTTGTTGGCTGATGGGTGTCTCTGGTGGGCGTTCCGTTTTCCGTACGACTGTTGCAGAAGAGAGACGTGTCATCTAGAGACTGATGTTCCTCTTGTCATAGAGAAAATAGAAATATTTTCTCTTTTAGTTTTGCTAAATTGATTATCCTGTTGTTTTGATGTTTTTCATTTTGATTGTAATTTTTATATTTTTTCTTGTTGTTAGGATGCACCACCCCTGTGGTTGAGTGTCACTGATTCAAAAGTGAATATCCAAATAAATAATTATTATTATGCCAAAACAGGCTTCGGTCATGTTCGATCTCCATAACCGCGCTACGTCTGTTTGGAGTCTACTATTTCATTTCGGGTAGCTAGGGGGTACAAATGTATGAGGCGCCAAGTGTAAATTTATTATTTAACACAATAATTTATATGTAATTCATTATTTAACATATAATTGACTAGATCACTCATTATTTTATATATAGTGCATTTACGCCTAAAAGATTATATGTAAATAATTGCGTTAACGTTTCATTATTTATATATAATTTGTTTACTGATTACATTATATACGGTATAAATGAAAGGCTAACCCAACATTATTTATATATATAATAAGGTTACTGGCTTCATTATATATAAATAAGGAAGGAGAAACACATCATTATATATAAATAATGAAAAATAACTTACAATTATTTATATATAATAAGTTCACTGATTCCATTATATATAAATAATAAAAAGGTAACAAATCATTATATATAAACAATGAAAATTAACCTACAATTATTTATATATAATAAGTTCACTGATTTCATTATATATAAATAACGAATTGACTTCAAACTCATTATTTATAAATAACTGCTTTTACATTTCATTATATATAAATAATAGCTGTCGCAAAACCATAATGCTTGCACTTCAAACTCATTATATGTAATGCACACGTGTTATCGTGTCAAGGTCATTATATCTAAATAATGGTTTTTACTTTAAAAAAAGTTTATATTAACCTAAATAACCGTTGAAGTCGAGTGCCATTATATCTAAATAATGACATCGTAGGAAGCATGGTTTATAAGTAATTCGTTATGCAAATTACGAAGTAATAAATGTTCACCAGTGCTCAAGTTACAATTAGGTCCTATTCACCTATCTAAAATGGCAAAGCAAGGTATACAGCAGATTATTGAATCCAGTGGTTGCGATAATAATAATAATAATAATAATAATAATAATAATAATAATAATAATAATAATAATAATAATATTAATAATAATAATGATAATAATATTAATAATAATATTAATAATAATAATACTAATAGTTCAATGACACTAATTTAAAATATTTTGCGTTCTGTTATGACAAATGCTCGTTTGGATAGCCTCATGATGCTTGGAATACATCGCGATAGGGGAAGCAACCTCGACCTTGACATCGTGGTTGACA
>NW_022694605.1:874036-876431 GCF_011630105.1 Anneissia japonica | reverse complement strand
ATATAATCTGTTTTGTTTTGTGAAATAAATATACTTTGAACTTGAACATGAAAAGTAATCTCAAAATCGAGTTGCCGTCCCCGGCGTTGTCAGTGACGTCGTATGATTTGTGTGCGATTTTTACCAACTAACCCTAAAGTAAAAAATAGTTGAGCCATGCATTACCTTGGAAATCAACCCAGAAACCCGGTAGTTTGTTGATTGTTTATTGGTATCGTCCTTTCGCTGCCAAGTTTTTTGGCAGTTGCGTCCCGTTGATATCCTTTTCAAATGTTAAAAAATAACCATCATAAATTTTAAGTATTAAAGTGCCATTCTCCAAATTTATCTCATGCAGCCACAAACATGACGGGTGGATATAGTAATTTTCCTAGTTTTTATGTATGACATTGCGATTTTCCGGCATCAAAATTCCCAAATTTTTAACATTTTCTGACCTCCATGATGGGGATAGGCCTTTGTGGATATAGTAATTTTTGTTGTTTTTATGTATTTGACATTTTCCTGCATCTAAAAGCCTCTAATTCTTAAAATTGTTTTACCTCAGCCTCAACCATGGTGGGCTGAGATAAATGGATTAAAATTTTCATAAATTTTAAGTATCCGAGTGTTGTTTTGGGGCATCTATAAAGTCTCAAATTCTTGCAATTGACTCATCTGCGCCCCAAAACCATGTTGGGGCTCAGGGGGATATCGTAAATTTTGTACTATTCAAGTGCTTTTTTGTGCATCTAACGAGTCTCAACTTCTCAAAATGTTCTCACCTGAGCCCCAACCATAGTGGGGCTCAGTTGAATATGGTAGTTTTTAAAATAGTAAGTACTTAAATTTCATTTTCGGGTACCTAATTAATTAATTGGGGGTTTTCTTTTTTAATCAATTTGTCAAAAACATTATTATTTAATAGGTAATTGAAGTTCCATTTTGGGGCATAAAATACTGATATTTTTGTGTCACCGCCAACCACGATGGTACTGACGTGATGTGGACTCTCATTACATCAGCACCTCCTTCTTTAAAATATGGATACGCCACTTTGCTGAAAACAATAGTTAAGACAAATATATTTCCATTCGTTTTGTTGTTCATGTAAATGTCTGATAGGTTATTACTTTAAAACAATGCTAAAACACTGTGCCAATACGAACATTTACACTTGTAAGACTGAGCTGAGCGAATCCGAATTAAGGTGGAATTAGTAGTGGTTATGTGACGTTTGTCATGCACTGTATTATGCGCTATAGAAATGGAAGACCATAAATGTAATGGGAATGAACGTCTCTGGTATTGCCGACAGTACAATCAGTGTAAAATATAGGCTATTGTGGATTTAAGCAATGTCCTAATGGCAATGTTCAAAATAAATGTAAATCAAATAAATATGACTGTTGGGGTGAGAGGGGTGTATCTTTGTAGTTAGGCAGTTATATACTGTCTTTATGTTTAAATAAGCTTTAATTTTAACACCGGGTCTCCATTTTAAAAGCTCCTAAGAGTTTCGTGGAGGTCCTTTTCGTCGCTCTGTTTTTGAATATGTATGGTTGAGTTTACTTTGTCATGAATTGCAAAGAACATGAATAAAGAAATAAAATGAAAAATGTAAAAAATATGTCTATATGCGTACACCAACCAGATTATAGAATTTACTAATAGATCAATAAATTTCCAATGATAGCCACATGAACTACATTACTCCACCAAATTTTAGAAACAATAGCTGTATTGTCAAATAAACGGCATCATACTTTTTATGTCAATCATCTATTTATTTCGGCGCACATTGATCATGCAGTGCTCCTATCATTCCTATCATTATCAAAATCGAACGCACAATGAACAGCTCATAATTATGCCTATACAAAAAAATTCTTAGATCATCACTCCAGCACGCTTCAACAAAATTGGGAAATATTGATGCGGAAATTTAAAAAAATGTTTCTTTTTCTTGGCCGCATCATTTTTCCAACAGCATAAAAAACAATGTAATTTTGTGACTGGAAATACGTTTTCTTTAAAAAACAATAAAAATGAAACCTGTTTTTATACAATATTTACAATATTCTTGCCAAATAAAAAAGTCCCTCCCTCATCTATTAAAAGAAGCAGTTGTTCTGATTAAAAAAAATAGTGATCTAATAATTTTTTCTATGTGCCCTAAATTGGCTATAGTGGGACACAGTCATAAACTATAAATATCTTATATTTTCCAAAAAAATCCTATTCTTTTTCATTGTGTCCAATGATTGCCAAATTGGCTATAGTGGGACACAGTGATGAAGTACAACTTGGCTTCTTTAATATTTTCTAAGTTAAACCTTTTCTTTTTCATTGTGTTCAATGGCTGCTAAGAGCACATAGAAAAAATTATTAGATTATCACTCTTCAAAAAAAAAAA
>NW_022694605.1:872914-874017 GCF_011630105.1 Anneissia japonica | reverse complement strand
AAAAAAAAAACGATGAGGGAGGGCGGTTTTTGTTTGCTTTTTTTAAAAAAAAACCGAATAAATCGTTATTGCACTTTTGTTTTTATTGATGAGGGAGGGATTTATATTTGGCTAATTAATCATTTTCTTTTTCATTGTGTTCAGTGACTGCTAAGAGCACATAGAAAACATTATTAGATTAGCTCTCTTTAAAAAAAAACTGTAAACTATAAATATCTTGTTTAGTATTTTCCAAGATAATCCTATACTTTTTCATTGTGTCCAGTGGTTGCCAAATTGGCTATAGTGGGACACAGTGATACCACAAATACAAATGTGCGTGACGATATTTTATTGCTTTAGAAATGTGATTTAAAAATGTATATTGAATCACGCCAGTATATTTTCACGACAGGTTGGGCAAAATACATATAGGCCCCCTAATTGATTCTCCTGACGCAAATCCAGGTATTGTCTATCGTCACGAAAATAACATTTACCATTCAATAATAGAACAGTCATCGACCTTCTTGCAGTGAATTGAATCTAAAATGTATTCATGATGTTATGATGATCTGAAGTGTTTAAAAACGTACACAATAATAGTTTAACCAACATTAATACCACAAACACAAATGTGCGTGACGATATTTTATTGCTTTAGAAATGTGATTTCAAAAAAGTAGTGCATCGCCGTACGTAAGGGCTTGTTTTGTTGTTTTTTTTTCTTGCAGCGTTTGGGAAATAGGTAATAGGTAAATTGTAATGAACATAATCAATAATATATAGCATCTAAAACCTATTATTATTATTGAAGGATCCTTTTAAAGTTTAAATATGATTTTTTTAAGTTATATTTTTTAGAGCATTAGACCTATTGAACGAGCCCCAATAGTCCCGGGCCCCAGTGCTGTGTACTGACTGCACTGTCCATAGCTACGCCACTCGACCTAGTATTATTAGTGGTTACATAACGTTTGCTATGCACTGTATCATGCGCTATAGAAGTGGAAGACCATAATGTACTGGAAATATACCTCTCTCTCTCTGGTAGGGCCTACAGTACAATCAGTTTAAAAGAGTAATGTATAGGATAGTGTGGATTTAAACATTTTTCTAATGGT
>NW_022694605.1:871216-872498 GCF_011630105.1 Anneissia japonica | reverse complement strand
CACCCTGACCTTCGCCTGGGCACAGTGGGCGAAGGTCTGGATCCGCGTCTAGTTAGCATGAATTTTGTAAGACAGGACCCATAGTATTTTGTTACGTTTCTTCACAGAGTGGCCCCACTGGATCCGCCACTGTAATGTGCTAATAGTTAATATAGTTTTTAACGATGCAAAGCGAAGACGAAGTCTCCCAATTTGGTGATTAAATCTGCAATGCCCTGAGAAAACTTCAAGCAACAAATTGAAATGCTTCAAAAAGAAAGTGTATGTTTTACTAGAGTGCACGAGAAGCACACACACAAGACAAGCGACCATTATTTTTTGTTCACGGTAAACAAAGGGGGGTGGCTAGCCACCCTATTCACCATTACCACCCCCCCCCCCAGATCCGCCACTGATTGGGGTTTTGTATTTAAAAAAAAAGCAAACTGTATTTGTAATTGAATTATATAATTTTGTAATTGTATTTGTAGATTTACGATTTAGGCCTATATTTGTAATGGGAGCAACTTTAATTGTGTAATTGTTAATCACCATAGGAATTTAAATTATTTTTACGTAGGTGTGTCAGAAGGTGCACAAATAAATGGTGTAGTAGTGTGAGACAGGGCAGTTTTGCCACTATTTTAAAAATGCCAATGCATATTAATGTTATGTGCTACTCATTTATCTATTCTGGAACTGTTGTGTACCCCCTCCCCCTTTGAAAATTTTTGGATCCGCCGCTGTGACAAGTATCAATAGCACAGTAATAATAACATCATACCAATTTTCTTCTAAAGTTCAAAACCCACTGTTTTTTTAAAAATATAAATAATAGAAATTTTAAAGTAATTCGCATATAACTCGCACAGGTTGTTGTTCGCACAAGTGGATATTCTTCCGCTCGAACTAGCATCCGCTCGAAAAAAATCCGCTCGAATTCGCTCGAATTGGCCTTCGCTCGAAGTGGCATCCGCTCGAAATGACTGGTTCTCAGGCTGGAACATGAAAGGTTGTTGTTTGTTGTTATTTCGCGACGTCATCAACGAGCACAATACATTCAATCCCGTAACATGATTGGTAAATTTTTTTCTAATTTGCATAATAAATTTTTCCAACATTTTTGTCTATTTAAAAAAAGTGTGTAAGTTATGGAGATGGTAACAATCATAAATCGATTATAAATTTAATTATGCATTTTTAGACAAAAAAAAAAAAAACCCTCTTGGCCCAAGCCCATATATACGAAGAATTTTTTCTAGTAGGATTAGAGTTGACTAACTGGTACTTGGTGTGGTACTAG
>NW_022694605.1:870615-871210 GCF_011630105.1 Anneissia japonica | reverse complement strand
TATGGTTTAGGGGCCGCGGTTTACCTCCCTCCGTTTAGTCATGCTGGATCAGGAGTAGTAAACTCGGCGATCGTGGATTCGATTCCCACACGGGGCAAGTTTTTTATATTTTTAAATTTTTTTTTAAGGTCGTGGGTTCGATTCCCACACGAACCAGTTTTTTAAATTTTTTTTAAGGCAGTTTAGTTGATGGTGGATAATGATAGCAAATCTGGAGGTTGTGTGTTCGATTCCCACACGAACCAATTTTTTTTTTTTTTTTTTTTTTTTTTTTTGCGGGCGTAATTCCTGGACAGGATTGTTCATTCAATTCATATTGAAATTAGTGTTTTGATGGTGATTTTTTTTTTTCATTCAAGGGGAATTCATATATTTTATATGAGATAAACTTTCTGTTTACTGGATCTGCCACTGATTATAGCTCTGGAGTTGGAACATGACCGAAGTCCGTTTTGTTATACCAAATATACCTCCGCAGTGCGATTTTCTATCGGCACTGCCGCAGTGCCAAAACACTGCAGTTTTCTATCGGCACGGCCACTCGAAAAGCTGCTGTTTAATTATCAAATGGATGTTTTTATCTATAGATTATGGT
>NW_022694605.1:865176-867835 GCF_011630105.1 Anneissia japonica | reverse complement strand
CCTTTTCTTTTTCCCTTTTTTTTGTTGCACAAGGGAGGGGTCAGGACCCATGATCCCCTCCTCCCAGATCCGCCAATGTGAATTGCGAGAAAATGTAACTCGGTCGGGTACTGGATAAACATTCTCTTTCCCATCCTTCTCCCCTCCTTCTTTTTTTGCATTTCCGATCATACAAAGTTCTCCAGACATTATATATTTTTCGCCAAAAAGTGGGGGGCCCGGGCCCCCCGGCCCCCCGGTTCCGCCGCCCATGGGATGTAAATGTAAAACAGAACAAAAACAAAAAACAAAAGCATCGCCAAAGAGGTTGCATTTCTGGTAATTTGATCAAGATTGTTTGTAATCATAATGGTAGCCGTGGATGTCATGATCAACTGCCAACATTTTTCTTTTGTAACCCGAGGTCGCTTAATAACAAACTTAATGAATTAAGTGTTGTGTTGGAATCCAATAATGTCGACGTCGCTGGAATCGCCGAATCTTGGTTCCCTGCTAACTTACCTCCTGAACTTTCGAACATTGACGGGTATTGTACTTTTTCCAGGCCTACAACCGATGAACGTGGCGGTGGTGTGGCCCTGTATGTTAAGAACAGCATTAAATGCAAGGTGCTTACCGACATTTTTGTACCAGATGACATTGAAGCTCTATGGGTCAGCGTGAGACCTTCCCGTCTACCCAGGTTCGTCACCAGTTTTGTGGTAGGTGTGATTTACTATCCGCCCAATAGCCCTGTTGCTGAAAAACTCATTGATCACTTGAGCTCTACGATTAATAGTGTTTTGTCCAAACACCCCGGTAGTGGTATTTGTATAGTTGGAGATTTCAACCACCTCGACTTGAACTGTGTTCTATCTAGTTCAATTAAACAAGTGGTCAACAAACCTACACGAGACAGTTCAATTTTGGACAAAATCCTTACCAACGTTGGTTCAAAATATCTGCGCCCTGTCATTTTGCCTCCTATTGGACTGTCGGATCACAATTGTGTTCTTTTTAAACCCAAAGTAACTGCTACGAAATCTAACGTTATAAGAATTAAACACATTGTGCGTCCCATGCCTGACAGTAAGTTACGAGCATATGGGCAGTGGCTTGTTGATTATGAGTGGATGGAAGTGTATAACGAGAACAATATGCAAACTATGTGTTCTAACTTTTACCAAACCTTGCATGAATCAATTGACAAGTATTTTCCAAAACGTGTTGTTAAGCGCCATCCCACCGATAAACCGTGGATCTCATCGCAAATTAAAGCACTTATTGCCAAGAGACAAAAAGCATTCGCAAACAATCATGATCACCTTTGGCGTCAACTAAGAAACAAGATCAATCGTCTAATTAGAAGAGCAAAAAATCTATTTTATGTTAATAAGATTCAGCATCTCAAACGATCCTCACCAAGTGAATGGTATAAAAATATACGTGTTATGACTGGTCAAAGTTCACAGAAAGAATTAGTAGTTCCTAATTGCAACAATCACATGGAGACTGCTAACGCTGTTTGTACTCACCTTAGCAGCATAGGTAAAAATCTTAAACCACTAGACAGACCTATCCCTACCGGTGTTTTTGCCTGCGGCTGAACCCCGATACATTCAACCATGGGATGTCGTCAGAATCATCAATAAACTGAATACTAGGTAGGCTGGTGGTCCAGACCTGATTTCTGCTCGATTCATTAAAACATTCTCATATGAATTGGCCGAACCTCTATCATGTATTATTAATGCGTCTTACCGTGCGCTTGAGGTGCCCAGAGAATGGAAACGTGCCCATGTAGTTACCATCACTAAGGATCCGAAGCTTCCAGCTACACTTGTTAATATACGACCTATTGCACTTACCGACCATTTTGCAAAAATTGCGGAACACTTTGTGGCAAGAGATACATTGAAAGAAATGAATACCATGCTTGACCCGATGCAGTTTGGGAATCAGCGAAAAGTGTCTACATCTCATTGCTTAATTAGTCTTATGGACTCGCTATATCGGCATGCTGAAACTCCTTCCACTGTGTCTTCCATTTTGTTCACTGATTTTTCAAAAGCCTTCGACTTAGTTGATCATACGATTGCGGTTTCCAGACTAATAAATATGAACGTTTCACCTACCAATGTTGCTTGGATTGCCGACTTTCTCAGCAGCAGACATTATTAAGTATAGTATAGGGGTCACTTATCTGATAGTTGTATTGTCAATTTTGGTGTCCCTCAAGGGACCAAAATTGGCCCCGTCGTCTTCTGTGCAATGATTAATAATGTCTTCCCCCCTGAAAATGCTCCTGTTAAACATTTCAAATATGTCGATGATCTTACATTAATCGAGTATCGTAATATTGTTAACCAATCTGAACTTCAATCATGTGCAACTGCGCTGCATGATTGGGCTTCAGGTAGCAATATGAAGCTTAACCCCAAGAAATGTTGTACTATGGACATTAGTTTTAGTAAAAGGAACTTTATTCCTTCATCTATTTCTCTGAATGATCATGTTCTGAAAGCAGTTGACACTGTTAAAGTTCTTGGAGTTATGCTTCAGGCTAATCTTAAATGGGATTCACATGCCGAATATTGTCAAAAAGGCTAATAGTAAATTATATATTTTAAGAGCCCTTAAACATCATGGTGTTCCCCCTGTTGACCTTATCACTGTTTAC
>NW_022694605.1:862930-865103 GCF_011630105.1 Anneissia japonica | reverse complement strand
CTTTCCCCCAAGGGTCAACTCCTATAATACTAGGTGCAATACTAAATTTACTATACCTCGTTGTAGAACGAAAAGATATCAAAACAGCCCATTACAATACCTTGTTAACTTAATTAACTCCAATGATTAATAATTAATAACTATCTTCTCCCCCTGGGGGTTTGGTGCATGTCATTGCCCTTTTTGCGGTTCAGTGATCCCCCCCCCCCCTGCCTTCCTTGTTGGTCCCTGTGCAATTTATTCTATGTATTTTTCTATATTGTAATTTTTCTCTGATGTTTGTGATTTTCTCATTTGTTATGTTTCTTGATATTTTTAATGACAATCCTTAATTAATTAATTAGTTACAATAATAAGGATAATAAATAATAATGACAATAATATTGATTATAATATTCTTAATTGTAACGATAATGATTATGCTTTGACCTTGGTGCAATCTTTTTTCTCTTTTTGATGTTTTTGTTATGATGTCCTTTTTGATTTGTATTATTTTTCTTAACTATAATAATAATGACAATTATAATAATTATTATAATAATGACAAATTTCGATCTTTGTGCAATCCTTTTTTCTCTTTTTTTGATCTACTTGTTATGATGTTTTTTGATCTTTTTTATATTAGTATTCATAACTAAATAAATTAATAGTAATGATAATAACAATAATTATAATAATGACGAATTTGATAGAATATCGATCCTTTTGCAATATTTTTCTCTTTTTTGATGTACTTGTTTTTTTATTTTTGCTGTTTGATTTTTTTAATGGTTTTAATTGTTAACATAATTCGCAATTCAGCCTTTTGGCTGCTATGTTTTATGTCTTAATTTAAATTTTGAATTTTGAATAAATATACCATTTTGAATTGAATTGAATATATACATACATAATATATATATATATATACACATAAATACATATATATACATATACATATACATATAAATATAAATACATATATATATATACATATACACACATATACATATATACATATATATATACATATATATATATACATATATATATATATATTATAATTTAATATTTTTTTGAAACAATAAAATAGGTAAAATTCTATTGAAAAAAAACCCAAACAAATTTTACATTTACGACGTATTGTTGATTTAATATGCTGAATCATTATTAATGGTATATAGGCCTACCTATTATATTTCTATATCAATTTAGCTAATCAACAATTATCTCATTAATCACACTATCGTAAATAGGCCTATTGAAGCATTATTGAAGTATTAATAATTATTCACTAAAGCATTATTCGAGCACCTTTATTATTATTATTATTATTATATATTTTATATATATATATTATTTATTAACCATATTAACATTGAAAACATTTATATGCATATGTGGATAAAATTATCACAGAAAATGAACTTATAACTTATAAGATTATTTTTTAAAACAAAATCAAATAGATAATGTTTTATTTAAAAGCAGGTTTTGCATGGACGTAATTTTATTTAATATGCTGATTATTACTACGGTATTTCATTAATCAAACTATTGTAAAATTATTATTATTATTATTATTATTATTATTATTATTATTATTATTATTATTATTGAACCAAAGAAATTTTACATTTACGACGTATTGTTGATTTAAAATGCTGAATGGATTATATAGGCCTACCTATTATATTTCTATAACTTAATCAACAATTATCTCATTAATCACACTATCGTAAATAGGCCTACTGAAGCATTATTGAAGTATTATTAATTATTCACTAAAGCATTATTCGAGCACCTTTATTACTATTATTATTATTATTAATAATAATTTTTTTAAATATTATTTATCAACCAGATTAACATTGAAAACATGAATATGCATATGTGCATAAAGTTATCGCAGAAAATAAACTTATAATTTATAAGATTATTTTTTAAAACAGAATCAAATAGATAACGTTTTTATTTAAAAAGCAGTTTTTGCATGGACGTAATTTTATTTAATATGCTGATTATTACTATTTCATTAATCAAACTATCGTCAAATTATTATTATTATTATTATTATTATTATTATTATTATTATTATTATTATTATTGTTTGTTTATTTTTTGTTTTATGTATATGCCTAGGCCTATATAATATATATTGTATACATTTAATAATTTAATTAGAAATAATTAT
>NW_022694605.1:841699-862891 GCF_011630105.1 Anneissia japonica | reverse complement strand
ATATAGGCTAAGCTAGACCTAATCAATTATTGATATAATAAAGGCAAATATTTAGAACATCATTAATACAATACCTTCATGACAGTCCAGCCCTCCAAATCTTGTTTTAATAAATAACTGAATTCACTTCAATGATATATTTTGATCTTCATTCATTATTATTATTATCATTTACTTTTTATTACTGTATTATTTATTTATTATCTGTATTATTATTATCTGTATTATTATTATCTGTATTATTATTATTATTATTATTATTATTATTATTATTATTTATTATTATTATTATTATTTTTATTATTATTATTATTATTATTATTATTATTATTATTATTATTATTATTATTATTATTATTATTATTATTATTATTATTATTATTATTATTATTAATTAACATTATCATTGTTTCTCTGGAAGGCATCTTGTACAGTAACATGTTCCTTTTTGCCTAACCAGTCTCATTACGTTTTGAGTGAAATAAAATTATGAATTATGAATTATACCAATGTCATCTATCGATAGAAACATCGATTCGATTAATTAACAGCAGCTTTTCGCACTGTGGCAGTGCCGATAGAAAACAGCAACTTTTTGGCACTGCGGCAGTGCCGATAGAAAACGGCAGCTTTTTGGCACTGCGGCAGTGCCGATAGAAAACAGCAGCTTTTTTTGGCACTGCGGCAGTGCCGATAGCCACTACATCTTAGCTGTGGTCGCATGCAGGCCTAGATACAGTATTAGCAATACAAAGCAGGGGACGAGTTGGATGAGAGTGTGCTTTATATAGAAACTTACTATTATTTTTAATATTATTTTCTATTATTAAGAAATATACCGAATGTCAATGTAACGTCCACTATGCCAAGTACAGTAGAAATAAAAAGGATCGGTGCAGTTTTATGTGATGAAGCCAGGCCCCTGCCAGAGCGGTTTCGTGCATTGTTTACGTTGCGAAACCTGGGAGGAGAGACTGCAATAGACTACATCGTTGAGTGCTTTTCCGACCAATCTGCCCTCCTAAAACACGAGTGTGCTTATTGTTTAGGACAAATGCAGGATAAATATGCTATACCAAAACTAGTTACCGTTTTGAAGGATACAAAACAGGATACTATGGTCAGGCATGAAGCAGGTGAGTCTGCCCAAATGTATGACAGGAAGCAGATCAACTCGGCCCCAGTCAGCTCGGCTGGCCCCAAGTCAACTCGGCCCCAAAGTCAGCCCCATGGCAACTCGGCCCCAAATCAACTCGGCCCCCAATCAACTCGGCCCCAAGTCAACTCGGCCCCAAGTCAACTTGGCCCCATATCAACTCGGCCCCAAGTTAACTCGGCCCCAATTTACTGTATATTTACGAATAATAATTACCAAACTATGCCAAAATTAATATAAAGTGTTAAAATTAAAGTGTTTTAAATATTGCCTTTGTCATTCTTTTTTCATTAACAATAATACAAGCAGCATTACGGTAATAAAAATAATATTTAAATAATAATAATGAAAAGGCATATTACAAACTATTAATTAATAACGATATAACCCTACTGATTAATTGGCATATTAAATATACATTATATATATATATATATACATTATATATATAATATATATATATTATGATAACTTAAATTAATATGATGATCATTTTAAAAAATCATGTGGTAACTTCAGGACAGTAACTTCTGGACAAAATGTTGACATAATGAAGAATAAGTTTTCTTTTAAAAACGTCTTAAAACATAAACAAATGTTGGATTCTCATCTAATTTGTACAAAACAAACATGATTTAATGCTGAATCAAATGTTTAAAAAAAACCAATTTTTAAAACATTTTTCATATTTTTGTTAATTTGTTCCCGATTTGGTCATATTTTACATTTTGTATCACTTTTTAAGAGATGTGTATAAGAGACAGATGTATATACTAGGCATATTTGAATATACTGAAATTCTTTTCCAATTAAAGTTTTTCTAAAGTCCATATTGTTATATAGTATTCGTTTCCTATTATATTTATATATAAGTTAAGATGATTTAGATTTTACCTATTAATAATGATTTATATATATAATACCTATAGTATACTATAATTAGGTATAATGTACCTAAGTATAGGTCTAAATAAGAAGCCCATTGAAGGGTCCTAAAAATTTGAGGAGGCCCAGGGCTTCTAAATTTGAGGTTTTACGATATAGGCCTATATGATTACTAAAATCTGAGACAACTATAGAAGGAGAATGGAAACGACCCGAGATTTCCTTTGTTCTTCCATCCCGGCGATTCGTTGTGTGTTGTATGCTTTTGATATGCAAATCCAGTCAACCAAACACTGTTGCAGCTAAGCGAATGCTTAGTGCTCATGCTCAGTTCATAATCACTGAATAGGCGTCCCTGACATCGTAGCCGAACTTGTTCGCGGCCGAAACGGCCCTATGCCCCTAGGCCTATAATGGCTAGACCACACTGTAGGCCTAAACTAGGGCATAATTTAAGGCAGTATTTCGTATTTATAATCATGTAATCCATAAAGATATTTAATATAGGTACAAACAGGTTTAGCTAATCTTTCGGTATATTACCTGTCAATGATTCATGAATATTAGAGAAAAGTTTCCAACATTCATTTGCTCAAAAAGCAGTAATTAATACGAAAATACTGTATGTCAATTGGACTGTATGTACATATTCTCTGATTCTGAACATGGCTTACTAGGTACACACAAAATTATCATTTCTGTTGTGGTAAATGATTTCAGAACATATGTGCTTATAAATGTGTGTAAACTGTACTATGGATTTAGTGTGTTTCTTCAATTCAGGCATTTTACCAAGTGTCGGGACCTGGTTATGCCTAGCCCTGGACGGCTGAGGGTAGGGGTTGCCGAATTACAAGCCTGTGGTAGCCTTATGTACGCATACCATAAATTTCAGACATTTAAACTGTAATATAATTATGTGTTTATGTATCTTACCTTTCAGAGAAATTGCCAAAGTATAAGTTTAAATATTTTTTTAAAATATTGTACGTCCAATACCGCCACGAAAATATCCGCTTGTCTCGTGTGTGGAAGTTGACCGCTTGCGGTTCGAACAACCTTATTTGCATATCAATGAAACATAAGACATCACAAACTAGAGAACAATAGAATCCAGTCGCGTTTCCAATCTCCTTGTATAGTTGTCTCAGCTAAAATAAAAACAACAGCAAAAAATAATGACTTAGATTTCCCCTGGCATCTCT
Organism: Anneissia japonica; assembly: GCF_011630105.1. Lineage (NCBI taxonomy): Eukaryota > Metazoa > Echinodermata > Crinoidea > Comatulida > Comatulidae > Anneissia > Anneissia japonica. The sequence goes on along the minus strand of NW_022694605.1, from coordinate 859,645 downwards.
CTGAAAGTTCTTTACTTCCCGGCCGGCCCAAGTATTTCTTATTTGGCATTTATATTATATTTTTTTGAAATAATAATTAGTAGTATACAGATGTGAATCTGACTAAAGTGGTAGGGTTAAATACTCTGCTAAATTGTTTTTATATGATATGATATTAGTGGCGAATGCAGGAATTTGTAATAGGGGGGACGAGCTCTAGTCCCCCTGTTGGACAGCTCAGCCCCAGAAAATATATCCTACAGTCGCCGCAGCTACTAGCCTACACCTTTTTATCATTGGCACTAAACAAGCAGAACAAAAAAAACCTGATGCCCAGATTAATAAAATAATAATAATTATTATTATTATAATAATTTTGGCTTAAATAGTGCATTATGCTAAAGCCTCGATGCGCTTAACAATAAAAATGAAACTGCTGGATTAAGACTTGAGGTCTCCCTGGTTTCGTTTGTTGGGTCACTCTGGTCATCGCAAATATAGTACTGCAATATTTCACGAATGCTCACATAGGAATCTTAGGCTTCGCAGAGGTCTGGTTCTGTTGTCTCAAAAAGCCCTTTTGGGTCAAGGGGCAAGTCGGCCCTATCGGGTCGGGGCTATGCAGGCCACCGCACTAGAGCGCACAGGCGTTACACCACTGGCTATCATGCTTCTCTCTGTTTTTCTTCATTTCTTGATGTTCAGTGTCTTTCTTCATCTGGTAGGTGTACTTGTAATTACAGGTACATGTACTATTTCTTCTTTGACTTCCTGGGCCATTGGAAACTTGGATGGAGCAGGCACGTCATCACAAATTTAGTTTTAAGTGTGGATGTGACAAACGCACATGAGATTTGTAATTTTAAAATGGGATTATGCTATTAATGAGTTCTCAAATTATATAAAATCAGTAAACTTGTCCTTTAACCAGGGGCAAAGTATGTCTGCAAAGTGGCGTAACTACCGCAGGTTCATTGAACCTGGGCCCTGAGCTCCTACTGTATTTAAGGGCTCCACCCCCTTATAAAAAAAATCTAATAAAGAAATGTTTATTGTGACATTTAACTATTTGCTTCCTTCCAGCCAAGTAATTTTGGAACCACAGATAACTCATTCCAACATCCATCATAGTTTTCAATTTTTCTCTATAATATATTGTGTCAAAACACTTTGCAATATCGATAACGCATGTAGCTATTACTTCGCATTATACACGGTGAAGGCCTTTAACATTTGAGTAATACTTCCTGAAAGCATTTTGGTCAACATCATTTTCATTAGGATATGTAATACGTTGATCTTTGACTTGCTTTTTCAACAATTTTAACTGATTGCCTTTACCTTTTATATATGGGGGTACTGCACTCACTGAGACTTTCCAATCGTTTTGAATCATAAAATTCATTTATGATTTATTTATAATAGAACTATGTTTCACCCTCCGCCCTCTGAGAACATCTAAAAATTGAAAATTTTAAAAATCAAAAAATTTATTGTCCAAAATAGTATACAAAATTGGAGGGGCTCCACCTCCTAAACCAACCCACTGGTCTGTAACCCATTCTGTGGATTTATTTATTTATTTCGTTTTCTTTCAGTAGGGTAGCACTCTCAGTAATACACTGCTCTTCTGAGGGCCCTACAACACATTAAAACTTTACAATAAAATCAACTTAACTACTTCTAGCTAAAAGCATGTGTTTACTTGTTCCAAATACCTGTAATGATAATTCTGGATTTATATAGCGCCTCACGTTGACACAACCTTGAGGCACTTAACAACAGAGAAGGAAAAAAAAACCAAAACAAATGCAAATGTACCAAAAATTATTATCAAAAATTTGGATTTTAGTTTAGTTTAATTTAAGTTCAAATGATTGGTTTGATGATTATCAATAAATATTATTATTACAATACTTTGGTAATTGGAACCATTTCAAGGCCTGTTACTTTCCTATTCATCTCAAAGCCTTTCATTTTTCTTTCCCTTTTGCTTCTTGTCTTTTTTTCCTTTTCCCTTCAAATGTTCCTGATCTTTACTTTTCTTGTTCTTTCTTATGTCTCCTTATCTTATCTTTCATTTTCTTATAATTCGTATGTCCTTTCTTTTCTCATGTTTCTTACTTATCTTTTCTTTTTTCTTCCTTAGTTTATCTTTCCTTTCCTTTTACTTTCTTATTTTTCTTTCCATACCTTCTTATCATTTCAAATTCATTTCTTTTCTTAGCAGTGATTTGAATGTGAGAATTGAATCAGAATTTTTAATGTGTTCTGGGAGGGTATTCCACAAAGTGGCAGCAATGGAAGAAAAGGTTCGGGAGCCATATGTAGTAAAGTTTGGTTTTCTTGACTTTAAGAAGATTTAGTGTGGATGAATGGAGAGAGCGTGTAGGGATGTACTGATTATAAGAAGTTCAGTCACATACTCTGGAGCGAGATTGTTCAGAGATTTGCAACTCTAGAGAGAACAACTTTATATATGATCTGTTTTTCAATGGGGAGACAGTGAAGCTGATGGAGAACTGGGGTTATATGGTAACTGCGCTTATTCAAAGTACAAGACGGGCGGCAAAATTTTGAATGAGTTGCAATTTGCAGATTTGAGACTTTGGTAGTCCAATAAGGAGGCGGTTACAATAATCCAGCCTTGAAGTTATAAAGGCGTGAACTAGATGGAGGATGGTCGGGTTGTCAAAAAATTTCCTAATCTTTCCAATTTTACGGATCACAACATGGGAAAACCGACACACAGTGTTGATGTTGGATTTCATTTGCAGAGTCGAATCGAAAGTAACACCAAGGTTACGAACTTCAGATTTTGGTTCAACTAAGAAATCATACGGCTGTAAAGATATCGCTTCAGGTGCTCGAAAGCAGGAGCTAAGACGGTTTCAGAACTAGATGAATGCTTAGCTGTTGTTTTGTTTCTTTTCATGTTATTAAGAAATTGTTTTTATTGGCTTGAGCTTTTAATGTAGTTCTTACTAAGTTTTGTACACAGTAATAACATTTTCTAAAATTTGCAGGTGAAGCTCTTGGTGCTATTGGCTGTAATAGCGTGATGGGCATTCTAAAAGAATATTGTAATGACCCAATAATTGAGGTAAGAAAATGATCACTACATCGTGCCATGGTAATATCTTTTAAAGCAAGAAATAATTACTATATTGCAGTAATAATGTTTTATGTACAAGTTTTAATTCGTTGGAATCCAGCTAGTGCTAAAAAAAAAAACCCTCCCAACTGAAATTTGAACTCAAAATTGAACCGAATAGAGGCAATGATTTCCCACTCTACAGTATATACAGTTTGTGGGTACAGCTGCATGCACCTGTAATCTACTCACAGTATAATATATGTTTGGGTATAAATGACTAAAGAAGAGAAATTAAAGTTAATTTTAAATTGTAGTTCAGTACATTAACTTCTGTAATTTCTTTCCCTTGACAGGTTGCTGAAACATGCCAATTAGCAGTGGAACGTATAGAATGGCTGCATAGTAAAGAGAAACAGAAAGAATCAAGTAAAAATCCATTTAGCTCTGTCGACCCTGCTCCACCATTAACAGAAGAGGACCTTGTAGTATTGCAACGGAAACTACTAGATGAGAAGTTGCCATTATTTGATCGTTACAGGGCCATGTTCTCACTCAGGAATATCAACTCTGATGCTTCAGCTTTGGCACTGGCTGAAGGTTAGCTTCTTACTTGCAATGTTTCACTCTCTGAATGATTACTTGTGCCTAAATGACAGGTGTTAAGTCTGAAAAGGATGACTTTTTCTGAAAGTAAATTTACAAAAGATGTAAAGCATTTTTGAATTACTTTATGTGAACGCTCCCATTTGTAAACTATGAAACATGGCGCTTAGCATTATCACATTTGTTTTTTACACTTGTTCTTTGATGCTTATTTCAGTTATTTCAGCCCGGTGTAGTCGAAGACACTCTCCCATCCAAGTTTTAACTACAGTGTTGGCTCCAGAAATTTGATGACGGGCCGACTAGAGCCTTGGTCATCTCTGTTCTGGTTCACAGTGTGGCCCACTCTAGGGTCCGAATGAATAAAAAAGTTATATAATACTGAAGGTTATCTTTAAAATACTCTATAGGTTGAATTGGAATTGACAACTTCATTCATAACATGCCAGAGTTGTGAAAAGTTCATGGCCGCATAACCAGTGGTTGGAGGGAACATGAATGCAGGCTACTTACTAGATCACAGAGTGTGGCTAGCGCCGCCTTCTTAAGCATGATGCAGCAAAATAAATGAAAGCTTTTGGTACTTTTCTTTCTAGGCTTGAAATGTAGTAGTGCACTTTTCCGGCATGAAATCGCATATGTCCTCGGACAGATGCAGAATGCAGCAGGAATCAAACAGTTGAAATGTAACTTACAACAAGAGGATGAGAACCCAATGGTAAGGCATGAATGTGCAGAAGCCCTTGGTTCTATTGCTGCCCAGGAGTGCTTACATACACTGCAAGATTTCACTCAAGATAAAGAGGTGGTTGTGAGGGAAAGCTGTGAAGTTGCACTTGATATGCTTCAGTATGAACAAAGTGAAGACTTTCAGTATGCAGATACATTAGTTAAACTTTCATAACAAGATTTTATATGCAATTTAAAATACTGTACAGTATATTAAATTATAGGGATCTAAAAATTCAGGTGGAAGAAAACTACTGTTCCATTAGTTCATTGGGTATGAGCCCACTTCATGCCAAATTTTACATACTTTACTAGACTTTCCTCTGGCAAAGTCCAGGGTGTGGTTTGAATGAGTAGCTTATCTGATTTGTACCACTGTACTTGGCTTTGAATAAAGCATGCAGGGCTGAAAAATTCCCTTTTGATTGGTCATCTCTAAAAATGATAAAAATACCGTAAAACCTCAAATTGATGCCCAATGGGCTTAATCTCGAGATGAAGGCCCCCCCCCCGCACTCTTTAGTTTGCAAAAGTAGCCTCGATATCATAGTTTTCTTTTCGAGATAGTACGGCACAAAATAAATTCAAAGCCTGGTTTATACAGTGGTTTAGGTTATTTAATACTGGTGAAATACTCTCCATAATACACATTGATGTTACAGTGGCCTTATTTATTGTTTTATAGTACAAATTCACAAAATTTACCGCATTCATTTTGAAAAGAACCCCTTCTTTAATTTGCAAAAGTAGCCTCGAAAAGAAGCCCATCAAAAGCCCGCAAACAAAAGCGCAGGGCTTTAATTCAAGGTTTTACGGTATGTTGGAAAGTGGAATTCAATAGTAATAGTGGAATAGCTATGTTCAAGCATCCTGTATACTTGACCTGGTTGGTGGGTTGAACATGAGGTACTACTACTGGACCAGTGAGTTAGAGGGTGCATACATATGAACACAAACGTACACTTCTGTGTAATATTTTTATTCAAGACTGAATGTGTATACATAATAAACTTATTGTATATATGAAAGATGTATCGATTATAAGAGATCTAAAGTACAATAAAATATATTGACGTATAATACTGGGTAATGTTAACATCCCACAAAATATTTCTAACAGGACCAATATTACAGCACTACAAGGTGCAATATGGCAAATTATACAGATACAGTTCTTGATAAAGATATTTGCTAGAAAGGAATACAAATTTACTAAAACTATAGTATAAACAAAATTAAAAGGCAAGGTTGGTGGGTTAAACAAACATATTATGGCACTAAAAACATAAAACATGCTGTTACAAAATGTTATAGTATTGCATATACTTCAAATACTATTTATAAATTCAGTTAATAAATAAGTTGATAATACAGTGTTAAAATTAGTGTCTCCATGATTTATAATAATACAATCATGAATAAATTAACAGCTTTAACTCATGACAATGACATGTATAGTATTCCAGTGTAGTATGATTCAGATATCCATATTTCATCTTTGGTTAATACACATTATGGATACTATTTAATGTATTAATTTATACATACATTAAGTTCTTGATCATCAAATTAATAATTTGTATCAAAACCACAAATAATTCTTTACAAATGATATTCAATGAAAATTACAAGATTCATGTATAAAATACAAGCTATCAATGTACTGTCACCATGGTACTATAAAAAGATTTGCGTTACGCAACCTGTGGCCCACTTTCATGAATAACTATAAATAAGTTGAAAACAAAAGTACTATCAAATATTCCTTTCAACACTATGTAGACATGCAAAACTGGTTGAGAGATTTGTACACTCAAACACTCATTTAGCATTGCCATCTATATTAAACAATTACTATACCAATTACATGATTATCAGCCTCATTTAAGGAAGTTCATTGAAAAAAATAAAATACTAGAAGAAGAGGAGTGTTATAGCTTGTTTTACAAACTTTGAAATTACAGTATTATCATTACAAGATTTATCGAGTGCTTTTCCACAAATACCAAAGCGCTTGCTGTACAAATAAAAACTTGAAGAAAAAAAACACACACACACAAAGCAAAATCAACCCTATTGTTTGGAAAGAGAGACATTTTTTGAAGTTCATGTTAGGTGGCTTCACACACATTGGTTGGAAAGCAGTTCCATAATTTAGGCCCCACACATCTGATTTTTTTTTTTTTTTTTTTTTGCAGCAGGGATGGAAAATGAAAACGAACATAGAGCTGTATATCAGCATAAATTAATGTGATAGCAATTCGAAAACACTTGATGGTATGATGTTGTGCATTCATAGTAAAGAACAGTGGACCTTTGAGGTACACTATGCTGCAAGTGTTGATGCTCAGAATATACATGTGTTGGTATGATCATGTTGGTAGCTAGCAAGCCAATTTAGAGCAGAACCTGTTGTATCATTATTTCCTCCACATTCGATCAATAAAAATAATTCTCTGAAGATGTTTAAGAATGGAAACACATGGTATTCAATTATTTATACTTAGAATAGGAAGTTTAGAGACAAGCCAATAATTTTATAATACATCAAAATTTAGGTTGTGTTAGTCAAAGAGTTACGGGAAACAAACCAATTCTCAGAGAATTTTTGATAATTGATGCTCAGATCAGAAAATACATTCATGACAATTAAATTTGGTGCTGCCGTCCGTTCTATATTAGATTTTGTATTACCCCAAAGTTATACATTTAATTTTAACATTTTTCTTACAGTAAAAACACAGAAATTATATTCACACTCACATACAATCCATAAACAATTTCAGATATCTAGATATTCAGTGGCATTTCTATGGGGATTGATGTTTCAGGAATGAACTGATGTTTCAGGCTCCCCAACCCACAGATATGTCAGTAAATTCAGCTGTTAAGTCACAAAGAAAATATCAAGTCATTATCAAAATCAGCAAGTTGAACACATTCCATGGTCAATGACCTTACTTTCCTTCTTCATTAAGATCAGGATAAAGTTTCTCAGACTTGAGGGCAGGCTCCACCTCTTCAGGAGCAGCATCTTTGACATCTTCTGCTTGTGGTGCTGCAGGTCCTGGTTTGTCCTCATTGTCTATAGCTTTGCTGCTGTTGTTCACAAATTCCTGATATGAAAAAAAAAAAATTTCGAATACAGCCGTTGGCAATATTGACAGGTTTGTTTTGTTTACCTTTCCGGTAGATTTTCTGATTGGATCTACAGAATCAAGTAAACAAAACAAGTCTATTCCTGACATCCTCTTGTTACTTTTTGTGAACATGCAGATTATTGTAAATGTGGCAACTAGCCACAATTACACTACCTCAAATTCACATTCCCATAATATACAGTTACCAAGATATTGGAGGACAGGCGGATGCAGGGGTGCAATCACACCCCCCCTAAGTTGTATCAAGAAAAATAAATGTTGTATGGTATCGTTGATATGAACATATACAGTATGTTTAATTTAATCAAGGCCATTCGTCTTTGTCAAAATTAATCCAGTGTGTATAGGTGTACTTGATTAAAACATGTTGGCTGTCATGCATATGCATTGCTGCAATTCTGTCTTATAGACTATATCAGGTATGAGTTTTCTTGTGGGACATTTTACACAAACTTTATGATTGAAAGTAAGGAAGAAACCAAATTATTTAAAAAGTTACAGATCATCCCACATAGCTGACTGGGGCACTGGGACACCAGCATATTTAGTTAAAATAAAACAACAGTCTTGTTGTCTATGAGAATATTCATAGCAAGCATAGAGGAATGCACTGCTGTTACCAGTATGCAGTTTTATATTTATGAAGTTGCAACTGAATTTATTAACAATAATATATTTTTGAATGCATGAGAAAAAATATATCCAAAAAACAATTAAAGATTGTATAATATTGTAATGCATGCACTTAGAAATGATTGAATATACAAAATTACATACCATGAAATCAGTAAACATTTCATTGCCAGTAAATTTTGCTGAATTTTATAGACGAAGTTACCCGACATGGGAGCCATGGTCCCCAGCAAGGGAAAAGTGGGTGTGGTCAGGTTTTGCTCAAAATGTGTCAAAAGTAGTCCGGGGCTAAGCCCCCGAAATATTACAGGCTTACACTTAATGTAATTTATAGAGTCTACTAATATGAAGCAAAAACACATAATTTTTGTTTTCTCCCCAACAAATTGTGGTTTTTCTCTCCAACTGGGGTGGGTGGCGGGGCAGCTCTCCCTGATGGGGGACCAAGCCCGTAACCAGAGGGGTTCGAAAGAACCCCCTTTTCCAGAAATGCCCTTTTAAATTATTAAAATGTACCATTTGCATGGAAGTTCTTAAAATTAACTTCAAATATTTGAAATTTGGCATTTTATTGCAATTTCCTTGCATCTGAGGCATTATATCTTTAAAATTTACACCAGCCATGGTAGGGCTGAGTAGGGTAAGGATTCAAAGTGCCCTTTTGTGTAAAATTAGAAACCCCCACCCCCCCTTTTTTTAAATCCCGCCTACGGGCTTGGCCCCCAAGATCCCCCACTGGCGCCACCACTCGTTAAATACCAGTCAGTTGTATTGTTGAAATATTTTAATGGGACACTAGAGAGTGATGTTTGGTTTAATGGACAGTAATAATATTACAAATGCCCCGCCACTGTTTTCATGGTAAAATGGTAAGCGTAACAAAAAAATAATTTTCTTGGTTATAATTATCACGGTTGATGTTGGCAATGCAATGGTTATCTCTGCTAAGTACAGGTATTAGTAGTACAGTCATACATTAAACTAAATACAGTACAGTATTTCCAATGATGAATGAATACAAAGGTGCAGATGAACATGGTGAAGCCTTTATAAACAGACCTGTTAGTATGTTTTAAATTCTGATGATAAAAACTTGTGTAATAAATATAAATTTCAAAATTTTGTGATATCATCTATCCACAGCAACATAAAAAAAGATAAAATATCCTGTTTAAAATGCAGTTGGAGAAAAACAACTTTTAAAAAATGAGTCTTTGTTGGTAATGTTTAGAAGTAAAATAATCGGTGCAAGAAATCTTAAAGTTCATTGTAGTGATTATAGTGTGTGATTGATCCTCTACTATGGTCTGTACATCACATGTCAACATAAAATGCATTCTCTGGATGATTAATAGACAGCACTGTTATAATCACATTAATAAGCTTGACAAGATACACAATATCTATAATTTATATTACAAACTTAAAAGCAACTGAAACGTTTAACATTCAAAACAAAAGCATTGTGGGATTAGAATGTGGTGCTTAAATTTCCGTACCGCACAGATAATGCACAACAACTTACATTCACAAAGCGCTGGTAAACAGGAAAGAAAACATGTAATAGTCACAGGTTATTGTTAACATAGCATTTAATATGCAATTACAGGATATCTCAAGGTGTTTGAATGGAAAAAATATTTTGTTCAACTCGAAAAAGGAAATGTTTCTCAAAGTCTTGGAAACGGTGACTGTAAAATGGATTTGGGCAACTGTAAGCTTTTTGCCATGGTAAAGTACATCCTGCAAGAAATAGGAAAACTTAACGGTGACTGTAAAATGGATTTGGGCAACTGTAAGCTTTTTGCCATGGTAAAGTACATCCTGCAAGAAATAGGAAAACTTAACAAGACAGACACTTTTACTTGGTCTTACTTTCCTTATCAAGCTTTTATTAAGAATTTTGTTTAAGAATTTTCCTATAGATAACTTTTTTTGTCAACAGGAAAAGCTTTTGAGCAATGACTTGCGATTCCAATTTTTTGTTTTGTGATGTTTTTTTGAATTTGTTGGGTTTTAATATGACATCCATTACATTAACATAAAACAAGATATGTATTGATAGTTTTTTTTTTTTTTTTATACAACGAATAAAATCACAATTACAATTACAGCAGTTTAGTATTAGATGCTGGGAACACATATATTTATAGTTTTTCATACAAGTATTGACATTTAGTAGCTCACAAACAGCAGTTATTTAGCATGGGAGAAATATAATAGACAGTTGAAGCTTTCCAATACAGTATACAATAGGATTTGTACATTAAAAAGATAAAACTTACCATCAACCCTTTCTCCATATAGTATGGTTTTTCTGGTGAACCATCATTTACCCTGGTGTCCTCACAGAAACAAATCAGAAGACAGTCCACTGTCATCTAGAGTCAAATAATTGAATGAAATAGGTTTAAAAAAACACATCAACACCAAGAGATTCCTGTTTTAAGACAGACACTTTTCAATGTAACATTTTCAATATTTAGTTGAATTTATAAAGAACATTGCGTTCCTCAAGGTATTAAATTTTATAGAACAGTATAGGGTTATACCTGGTCAGTTTTTTTACAGTAAACTCTCTATTTTAAGCAAGCCCATGTTTTATATCTTTTCCATCAAGATTTATCTGAGATAGACTGGTACCGTATACGATATTTATCTGAGATTAAATATTTAGAATGTGATCACAGTTGTCCATGTTTGTTCTTTTACAGTATACAAATGCATACCTTCGAAGTTCAAGCCATGAAGTATCATATTTTTATTGAGGAGTTGGAGATACACCAATACTCATTACTAATGATATACAGTATAGAAGTGAGTCCAGGGATGGGGACCTATATTTATAAATATGTCCAATAACTCCGTGCAATAATAAAAATACGAATTATCTTGACACTAAACTAGTACGTACAAATGACAGTAGGTGCATATACAACATGCTTGAAGTGCAAACTATATCTACTGTATGCTGGTGATGCATGTGTTCTCTTATACACATCTAGATGTGTATAAGAGACAGATGTAGTATCTCATTTAGGTGTGGGTTAACAATGTAATTCTTTTATAAAGCAATAATAAATTAGCATTTTAGAAATGTAATTTTGTTATGTTAATTCTGAATTATGTTAATATATTTCTCAGATCAGAAGCATTACTTACTGCTTAAGCTTAATTTAAAAACCTTCACACAGTGGCGTAGCTAGAGGTTTTGGCCCCCGGCGGAAAGAGTAGAAAATTGCGCTCCCCTTCCCCCAATTATAATATAAAAATAAGCACTGTTCTTGCTCTCAAATGGTAGGTTCTTTCGAACCAGGGGTGGTGTCAGGATTTGCCCGACGGGGGGGTTGTGTAGGGTTCGGTGGCGATGCCCCAACGAGGGGGGAGATTTCACTGACGAGAAAAAAGTGGGCGTGGTCAAGCGTCGCTTAAAATGTTCTGAAAGTGGTCTAGGGAGCGAAGCGCGTGCCAAAGCAGATAGTCTCACTTGTCCCATCGTGGCTCTGAGATATGGCAGGATGAGCTTTAGTCATGTAGTCAGAATATAGAATAGGATAATCATGTAGTCGGAATACAGAATAGGATAAGAAAGAAAGAGAAAACGGTCGAAATGGACTGAAAAGAAATCACAATCTATAAATTTGCTAATAAAAACAACTACATTCAGATTTGTATTATATAACTGGAAAATACTCATGCCTGACGACATACATCAATTTCGTTATGCTTTTCTAAAAAGTGGTTATTTTTTTTTACTCTCATTCTCCCATTTCAGCGAGCCCCAAACCGTGCACCCGGGGCACTTGCCCCCCCCCCTTGACCCCAGTAGCTACGCCACTGCCTTTGCATCTACACACCAAAACTATATTTTGTGCTCACTATGTTATGAGTGTAGTAAGGTCCAATATCATATATATCATTTACTATAGTTTAGTATTTATTTTGATGTCTTAACTTTAATTTTCTCCTCCCTGAGCAGTTACTAATTTGTTATAGAGACCAATTAAATAATCTTCTAGAAATGCTGTAGCTAGGCCCAACTGAGCACATGCACTGAGCCAAACCATCTAACTCTGTACGGCGCTGAAGAATGAGAATGAAGCCTGCTAAAGCTTGTCTTTCTTTAGGTGTCTTTTAGGTGAGACTTTTTGCGAATTTGCCTTTTTATTTATTTTAATTGCACCTGCCACTGCTTTGAAATCAACCAAAATAAGAAATCTTTATTTCTTTCTTAATTACATAAATTCAAAGCATTTATCAATCCCACTACTACGCAGTTTACATCATAATATCACACAATTTACGACCATGCAATAAAATTTTGGGTAAAAGCAAAGACCACACTCTACTCCTTTTCTACTTTGCACACTCACACATTTTTTTCATTCATCAATAATATTGCTTTTGCTTTGCTTTTAACGAAAGAAATTTGTTTTTGCCCTCCCCTGACAACCTTTAAAACAACATAATTTCGCTAAAACAATCAATTAAAGTGTCTCACCTTAGGAGCCATTACTCCTTTTTAATTTTAATATTTTCTTTAGGGAATGAGGGTAGTGAGGAATTTTGACCTCAAAACTGTTTCAAATTGTGTATATAAACGTCACCAATTATTACCCCAAGATACCCACCTCATATACGCAAATGAATGCACTGGTTATAAAATATGCAAAGATGACACCAATTAATAAGGGCACAGCTAAACAAGTGTATGAGCTACTTGAAAATTCCCCAATGCTCTATAGAAAATAAAAAGAACAAACTCAACCCATTCTATCAATAACAGTCTATTAAACACCAAACAATATGAATATGGGAAAGGATTAAGTGAAAGGTTAGTGGAATAAGAATGTTTGAACTGTCTATACCTCTAATTATCATCCAAAAATAAATTAATACTTAATGAAATTTTCTGAATGTCTTTTCTTTGAATTTTTCAATAGTTTTTTTTAAGGTACAAAAGCTCAACCATACTCATCCTTTTCAGTTTTATTATAAAATATTAAACACAAATAAACCATGCTTTGATAGCAAAGATGGCTGCAGGTGCCACTACATTTATGCGTGCTATCCAAATCCTGCTGACCTGTAACCTACCTCATATATGGAAAAAAACGCACATGCGATAAGAAATGCAAATATAGCTGCGGCCAAGAGTGGCACGGCATAATAGTTCAGATCGTCAACACCCTAGGACGAAATGGTTATCAGCAAAAAACAATTACATTGACAACATCAGCAGATTAAAACTTACATGATGATTAAAACATAAAATTTACATAAATGATATATCAAATTCATAGATATATGTCAATCATGAAATTTAAAACATAGTCATTAAATAACATTATTTAATAAAATAAGTCTCACCTCCAACCTTAATGAATTAATGAAATAAGATTAAAACAATAAATAATGTACGCTGGGACAACAGTTATCATACATAAATTCTCCATCAGTAATGCAAAAATATAACCTGCTCTTCTGCTTTAGCATTATCATAGAACAAACAATCAGATTTGTTTCACAAGAATATTTATATATACATGCTTAACAATCCATTGATATCCTTTTCAGATATCTAGTGACAAGAAGCCTGATTGTTTCTGGTTTTCGTCTATAATCACCTAAAAATAATATAGGATTGTTAAAAATTATAAATATATGTAGAAAAAAAAATTAAAAAAAAAGCTTGAAAGAGGCCTTTTACAACATCATAAAACTATTTTGGGCTCCTCCTTGTACCATATTCAGACTAGCATCCATTGCGAGCGATCGGTTGTAGTACAGTAATTGCGATACCCAATCGCACCCAATCACAATTCACAATAGTTTGTGAAGGCTCACCAATGATAGTCGATAAGCAATTGATATCGCAATTATTAAATGTTGCAATTGGGTACTACAATTTTTATTACTCTCAATTAGCACAAAATACGATCGCAACAAATTCCACAGGCACTAATTGGCTGAGGTTAGTCAACATGTCTAGCCACCGGTGGCTTACCGTTTGACCTCCTGTTCCTAAAAGCTTTTTTGTATCTTATTTGTTCTGATTGCGCTCGTTGGCTGCGATCGGGAGTAATCAGTTTTGGATTCCCACTGACTACATCGCAACCGATTGCAACAGAGTCTAGTCTGAATAGGGTATTAAGCAACACCAACTTTTGCCAAATTATATTATTAATAATATATGAGAGTGTTGTTTTCTATAAGGCCATGATTGTAATAGCAACACCCAACAGCGGCATCAAGAAACAACAATAACAATAATATAATGATAAAATATAAAAATAAATATAAATAAAATTTGAAAAACTATAGTAGGCCTGAGGGTCTGAGTTTGTAGTCTATATTTAGATTATAAGCTATAAAATAATGATAATGTCTAATAATGATACAGGATGATTATTAATGTTTATTTCATAAATAAATAAAATATCAATTAAATACATTTAGTCCTGTTGAACCTAGAACCTACAGATATGCCATGAAATAAATAAATTTGTATTTGAAAATCTGCATTTAAAAAGACGAATGTAATTGATTAGTTATGTACCTGTAAAATGGATTCAACAATGCAATGTCAAAAATATGTTCTTTATAACTTCCAAAACCACTTGGGTTTCTAATATTTGTGGTTTAATTCCTCACCTCCAGGATCAAAATACCACAGAGAACAGTTAAACCAGCAACACCCAGTTTACCAAGAAACAGCACAAAGTCACCAACGCAGTTAATTGCAGCAACACGCAGGGCATTGGACACCAGAATGAGGAATGCCTAAAATATACAACAAATATATCTATAAAACAATTTTACACGAAAATATAATAAAATAAATATAATTACATGATTTACAAATTATGTGATTTAATCTCTTATAATACTCTTTATCACATGCACTATAAAAAAATAGTGTGACATAACTTACCCTCTTGGCAGAGAAACAGAAGTTCCTTCCTTCAATGGCTTTAAAAAAATTGAAAAAACAACTATTTATATAAAAATGAGCTTGTTGGTTAGTATGCTACAATAAGCACTTGTACAAAAATTTCATAGTTTTAGTGTCATTTTGCAGGTTAATGGCTCAAATTAAATTGAATCAAGGCTGTTGTTCAGATTAAAGAAAATGGTTTATCAATACATTGAGTAAGATATGATGTTCCAGATCAAATATAAAAAAAAGAACCTGTGATACCAAATTAAATCTACCTCTTTTCTTACTATACAGTGGTATATGTATCAAGTACTTATGTTACACAAGCCAGACATACCCTGCATCTGACAAATATATTCATCCTTTGCTCTCTGTGATTGCTTGACAATGTAATGCTGTCTGCCTATTGTTGCTTGTAGTCTGAATGGATTGTCCTTTCTGTTGCATAGACCTCCTTGTGTTGCATCATCCATGTAATAACACTGGGCGACAACGGTCAACGATACAAGGTTTTACATATGATCAAAAATAAACCGTGGAACTTACCAATAACAGTATAAGCATTTGCATTTAAAAACTTCAAGAATTTTTCCAAACACCACAGGCAGCAAGATAAACACTTCAACATAAACCTCAACACTTCACTCTCAGTCCCTTTCAACCTACAATGTGACAGAGACAGTTTTTAGTACATTTTGAAGTCAGTAGGGAAATTGTGAATATGGTGCTCATGTTCTGAGTCCAATTAGTTTGCTCAAATCACAATTAATGTTAGGATTTCTAATTTTACTTTCTGTAGTCATGGGCTCTTAATTTTCTGATTAGCCTTTGTGATTGCGAATTTTATGAACTGTAATATTTGCATGTGGGGTATCCATGATCATCAGCAACCGCTGTTTTGGGTCACCCACGTTTTTTGAAGAAAAAAATAAAATTAAAAAGTTGCCAACTAAATTTTATTGCCAAAGGCTTCTATTTCTGAATTTGTATTTTAATGGTTTTTTTTTAAATTTTTAAATAAATATACCTGAATAATAATAATGTGATGGCACTTGTTTTTATGGGCGTGCAATAAAAAAAAAAAACCTGAAAAACCATGCACAATTTTTCTCTATACAGTAGTATCAGCTAATGAAATTACAGAAATTTACTTAGGTTAGATTAATGCAATCAAAAATTCCCAACAGGCCCTCCTTCATGCATTAATTTAAACGTGAAATAATATCTAACTAGTATATTTATTTATTTAGTATAACAGTTCAAGCATACTGTAGAAGTACAATAACATTATAAAACATTACATTAAAAAACAAACATTGAAAATAAAGAACAAAAAAGAAAAAGAAAAGACCAACTGCCATAGCCCAGGTGAGACCAAATAGCGCTTGCTAATAAAAGACATGGTTTATGGTTTACAACTATAATTGATTATTATCATTTCTACAAAAGCCTTGCTGATAAAAATATGAAGTGTCTAATACCAGCCAAGTGAGTATATATTTATACATAATACACAGTAGCCAAAATTTAGGACAATGTTACAACTTACTTCTTCTGCATATACAGTAGAATAGCCCTGGGAATTTTCACCAAAGTGATGATAAAAGCTCCAAAGGCAACGGACCCAAAATGGTACCTGATGAGATATCCAATGTTGCGCAGGATCGGTGAAGAGAAGCTCTCTTTATCTCTAGAAAACAAATTCAGAAAAAAATTAGCGATATCAAATTTAGTTTTCTGTACATAATGCCCTTTGAATAATAGTGCTAAGAATAAGGAACAGGGCCTCTCTATAGGGTTGGGTTTATGAAAGCAAAGTAAGAATTAGGATGGAGCCAAGGGGCTGTAAATGGCCTCTGATGGGTTTTAATTTTTGGACTTTCCAAGTTATCATTAGCAAGGAGTATAATGGTGAGATATTTATAACTAATGAAGTTGTGGTGCCACAGTATTGTTTTTGGCGAGCAAGTCGATTGGCCAAGTGATTACGGCCTTCCCAACGATGGTTTATGGTTTACAACTATAATAATTGTTTATTATAATTTCTACAAAGCCTTATATAAAAGTGTCTAATACCAGACAAGTGAGCATATATTTATACATAAAACATAGTTAGTGATGCTAATGTGTTTCAAGTTGATTGGCCAAGTGGTTAAGGCACAGATGCTACAATCTACAGCCATAATATTGGAGCCGGTTAAAGTGGAACATTACTCGCCCATGGTTCTGGTGGCGAACAAGTCTTTTTGAATAAGGACTATAAAAAATAGGCCAAAATAAGGCCGCTTTTTGGAGTAAGTCCTAAAATAAAATTTTGTGTGCGATCTTTTGTGTCACTGTTTTGGGTCTCATGCAATTATAATTCATATATGTGGAAATTATTGCCATTCTAAATTAGTTTCTTTAAAATCTCTTTATATTTGATTATACCCAGTGGCATAATGAAGGATCCAGAGGATCTGTCTAGCCCCTTGGGGCCTTAACCCTTTCACTGCTGTAGGTATATGCACCCCCTGTGCTGGGACTTTTTTTAACGAAAAAAGTTAATTTTTAAAATAATTCCAAAAAAATACTAAAAGAGGTTATTTCGAAATTCTTTTTGTGTGTTGGGGCGAGCAATAGGTTGGCCTACGCGAGGAACATTGATATTTGGTATTTTGCATAATTAGGTAGTCATGTGACCTCAAAGTCGCCATTTTGAATTTCTGTTTTTTCTCAAATTTTGATAAAAAACCCAATTTTTCCCAATGAAATTTTTATGGAATGTTTTTTTTTTTACTTTATAATGATGCAGACACACAAGA
>NW_022694605.1:839307-841533 GCF_011630105.1 Anneissia japonica | reverse complement strand
TGCCTAACCACTCGAAAACACTTTTTTCCGATAAAAGGTTAATTATAGTTCATAGAAAAAAACTATAGAGGGCGCAGAACCTCTTCCTGATTTTTAACAATATTTTTTCTACATACCCGGTAGTACCGGGTACGCGCAATTCAACATTATGTGTTTATACCCGGTATTACCGGGTACACGCAGTGAAAGGGTTAACACACACAGGCTACGGTCACACTAGAGTCTCAAGCCTGGCTTGACTCACCGCGGGTGAGATTTCGAGCCAGGCTCAAAATTTTGGGTTGGTCACACTACCTAAATTTAGTTGGATTGACCTCCAAATTAGGAAAGTCGAAACAGGAAGTTAGAGCGCCGCCACACTCAAAATTCAACACTCCAATTTCAATATTTTATACTTAGTTTTGTCATTATGGTACTGTATTACCATTTCCATGTGTAAATTCTAACACGCTTAGATACTGGAATTTTAAGATGGAAATAAAGATGCACTGCAGCTACATCAAACCAACTTTCAAAAAACAATGATACACTACCTAGTAAAATACCAATCTGCAACACATGCTCCAATCACAAACTGCTGGCAAGCTAGAATGAATTCAGCAATCCAAATCAAACCAATCAGATGATACCACCAGAAATAACTGATGACCTCACCTTTGTTGTACTCAACATACATTTCACCATCAGTGCCATTGTACTGGGTTGGGTTTCCTTTAGAAATAATAAAAACATAAAAGAATATAATTTTTCATTGCTGGTGATGTTATCAATGCATCTATTACAAAATAATTATCTTTATTTAAATAATTTATACATCAAACATGTTTGTTGTATTAAACCAACTAGATAACCCATCAAAATATTAGGTGTGTTTGTAGGCTACGACATATATAAATTTAATAAATATAATTTTTGACCAAGGGTTCTAAAATCGCAAGGATAAAATGGACATATAGCGAAATAGAGGGGTAAAATAATCTTAGCCACAAGTCAGGGAAATTCCCAAATGACATATTTAAAATTGATTAAAAGTGTAGAATATGACACTACACTTGAGGTACAAAAAATATTTTACAAATTTGTCTGAAGTGGAAAGACTGAAAAAATTAAACCCATTTTTATGACTGCACCAACAAATAAAGGACAAGTAGATATGATTAATGTCTTTAACATAGATAAAGCCTAAAAAATAATGTAGTTGACACCAGTGGTGGCGCGAGCAGATGGACAGGGGCTTAAGCCCTCCTATTGGACAGGTTAAACCCCCTTTACACCGGCCACTGGTCAGGCAATCAGACCAAAACAAGAGTTTGAAAAAACAAGAGAGAGAGTGCCATTTCCGGCCATCCTAGAGGTCCCTATTTAAAAAAAATCTCATTACAGGGGGGGGGGGGGTCTCCCCGGCTCCTCCAGGAGGCCCTTGGATGGGGCTCCGCGCCAAGGTTATTCTTATGTCACTTAGCACCGCTCTGTCAGACAATGAAAATAATTCACTTTGAAAGGACATTCCCAATTATTACATAAATAAAATTGGGGGACTAGCATATGTTTTACTAGCTAATATTAATGAAAACTCTCTCCCGGTTCAAATCCTAAAGCTTTACAAGGAAGTAATAAGATGTTGGCAGAACCTTAAACAAGGCAGATGGTAAGATGAAATTATAGAAATGCTTCTTTGGAAAAGTAAGATATAACGAATCATTTCATTCAGCAGACTTTAAAGCTGGTTACACAAAGGTAAAGATATAGTTGTGGGGAAAATTCATTGTTAACATATTCAGCATCAGGTAAAAAATATGAAAAGTGTAGAGATTTTTCAACCTATTTGGTATCCGAAAGGTCGAAGTTTTTCCGACTACCGAAGACAAGGGGTTCGTTTCCACACTCTTCCTGACAGAAAAATCGTCAGGCGGATGGCGCCCTATCCTAAATCTGCGGCGGCTGAACCAATGGATCAGACCGCAAAAATTCCGCATGGACACTCTCGCTCTTATTCTCCTGTCTCTTATACACATCTAGATGTGTATAAGAGACAGCTACTTTGATGATACCTACTTGGATAAACTGACTGAAATTTATTTTATAAGTGTGTGTTTTGAAATAATATCAATTTGAATCAGATCAGTATAGAATGATTCCAATGGTCTATTTCGTGAATACTTACCTGGATAACCGACTAATTGCCATTGTTCCCAAAACGGAACACCCCTTCGAAAATAATGGAAC
>NW_022694605.1:803911-836950 GCF_011630105.1 Anneissia japonica | reverse complement strand
TCCACTGCCCACGCTGTTGGTTCCGGAAACCGGGAGCAAAACGTCGGAAGCTGAGTGTTCGAGCTCGTCGCAAACAGATCTAGATTGGGACGCCCGAACGTGTTGAAAATATGCTGGGCCACGACCGGACACAGCCTCCACTCCGTCGGACGACATAATTAATGTCGAAATATTGAATCCCAACACGATGGCGTGTATTTCAATACTTGGAGTATGTATTATACTTTCCTATTTGGTATCATTAACAGCTTTTCCAATAATAGGAAATGGTTGATTCAAAACTTTAAAAAAAAAAACTTGCATTCAGAAATGTAAAGAAACCAAGCAAAACGTTAAAATGAAAATTAGTAAACTCACAACAAAGGATATATATGTAAAAGTTATAAAGAATCACTGTTCCAGTCAGTCAACGTTATTATGAACAATCCTTTGAAATCTCAAATGATATACAATGGAATAAGATATGGTCTCTACTCTTCAATGTTAGAGTTGAAGAAACACTGCGATATTTCCAGTATAAAATACTACATAGAATTATTACATGTAGCATTCCTAAAATGAGTTAATATAATTGATGACGACAAATGCCATGTCAAAATGTAGAAACTATTAATCATATGTTTGGTATTGTCCAGATGTGACATGATTCTGGAATAGTGTTGAGGGATGGATTGGATAGATTAAAAATTCCAATACAAATTAATTGCAACAGGGTCTTTCTTGGATTTACCGACCAAGATTAATTGCTAAATTACATTATGTACTAGATTTATCCATGCTAAAAAAAATACATAAAATAAGAAAAGAGTTATTATGTTTATTAAAAAGAATGAAATAAATGATTATTTCAAAAAATGGAAAGGGATAAATTTGAAATTCAGTAATAAGTTTGGCTTCAATCATCATTAATGTTCTTGGTCTTTTAAGTTATACTGAAGTATATTTTTTGTGTTAGAAAGTTTATAAAGTTATTAGGTTCTGTCATTTTTACTTGGTAATGTTTATTTCAATCCTATGTAATGCTGTGCTTTACGTCTAATAAACTGAATAAAAATTAAAAATTAAAAAATACTGTTTACTGCCCAATTCACTAACAGAAGAACCCTCACTGTTGGAAACATGTCTTTGGATTACGTATTATCACAACAAATTCTTGGAATTAAACCATTAATTTATTTCAACCATTAAATCCATGTACAGTAGAACTCCTCATTTACGAACCCCGAATTTGTGCAGGGCCTAGAGTGGGATCAGAATGCTTAGAAGCTGCCAACTGTAGGCCTAGCCTAGGCCTAGTTTATGCCAGTGTAAATCAGTGCAAATATATAGGAATTTGGGTCAACCCCGATTTTACGAATACCCGAATTTACGAACGGCTCTGGGCCCGTGCCATACGTAAATGAGGGGTTCTACTGTAGTCCTACTGAACACGAATTTTCCCTGTTTATACATCCAGATGAAACTATTTGAGCTTAAAATCTGTCACTTTTACATAATTGTATCAATCGTAATCATCCAGTGCTAGTCATATAAATGTCCTGTGAAAAGCACTCACCAGTGACCGAGAGGAAGAGCATAACAACAGACCAGTATGCAAAAAATAGGAGCAAAGCGATGAATGTCCACAAAGGCTGAATCAGGAGTAGAGGCATGGCAACGAGTCCCTTACCAGCCTGGTCCAATAGCTCCACAGCAAATGCAACACGCTTGCGCATTACGAGAATAATGAGCAAGAGAACCACCTAAGAGATACAAAACATATTGAGTACTGTATATATTCAATGTTGTTTTATTTTTTGATGACCTAAAACTGACAGAAAATAAAACTCAGGATATTCAGTACTTTTATGACTAGTTTATTTGACAGTACACACATTTTTCAGGTGAATGTCAGTCCCGGATTAAGCATCGTCTGGCCTCAAGGCACATTTTGGAAATGGCCCAAAAGTGTTAATTGAATGGACCCCATGGTAATAATACTCTGCCACAACTCTAACAGTAGAATGTCTCCGAGTTTCCTGGCCTAATAATGGCGGAAAATAGAGTGTAAATAATATTGCAGTCCAACTTTTGATGGCCCATCATTTTCGCCTGGCCCACAAGGCTTGTGCCTTATTTGCCTAATGGTTAATCCGGCACTGGTGAATGTGAAGTTTCACATTCACCTGAAGAAGTGCACTGTGTGCACGAAAGCTTGTGTACTGTCAAATAAACTAGTCATAAAAGTACTGAATATCCTGAGTTTTATTTTCTATTATATATCAGACTAGTACGGCTCATC
This sequence comes from Anneissia japonica, assembly GCF_011630105.1. Classification (NCBI taxonomy): domain Eukaryota; kingdom Metazoa; phylum Echinodermata; class Crinoidea; order Comatulida; family Comatulidae; genus Anneissia; species Anneissia japonica. Next base: position 834,669 of record NW_022694605.1, on the reverse strand, counting down.
TATTTTTTATTTAACTAAAACTGACAGTTTCAATGGTGATCCACCAGCACTTTCAAGTGTACTCCTGAAACATCATACAAGTAAAAGGTTTCACAAATTTTTGGATCATCAAAAAAGAATTAACATTGAATATACAGTATTACATAGTGGATCCAGATGAATTTTTTCAATGATATTAAGTATAAGTTTTCCAAAGGGAAATATATATATATATATATATATATAGTAATAAAACGCATAAAGCAAAAGTGTAGAGTAGCCGTAACTTTTAATAGTAAACTTATACTTAATATCATTGAAAAAATTCATCTGGATCCACTATGTAATACTGTATATTCAATGTTATTTTATCTTCATATTCTTAATGCTGTCTCTTATACACATCTAGATGTGTATAAGAGACAGGAGACCTTCCTATATCTGAGTTTCAAAACAAACTCAAGATTATTGCCAAGGATTGCCTTAAGCTTTCCAAGGAACTTTCCCTAGGGAGACAAATTTGGTCGAGACAATATCACTTCAACACAAGTGATCCAACCTTCGCACAATGTTTGGCTTTCACGTAAACCTAGCAGGTTCATTCGGCGCTTTAGTGATAATCCGTGCAACACCACGGATTCAGTTGTTCAAATTAACTGTCAGCTTTCCGAAGGAGAAACCAAACTTCTATCCCGAGGACTCAAATTTTGCTCAAAACCGAGGCAGGCTGACCCACAACAACTATCTTTGGATCTGGAAGCTTTCTTCCGACGTTTAAGATGCCGTGAATATTTCACCGATTCCGACGGCAACACCACGGATAACACGGGCAATGTTACCAAATTCAAACCTAAAAGTACCTGGAATCCCCCTAAGAATTGTTGCCCAGCTTTAGAAACATTAATTCAGGCCATTGAGGAGGACGTTAAAAACCACACTCCTAGTCCAGATTTCCGCGACAATCTCACAAAAAATGAGAGGCAGGCCATCGCCAATTTGCGTCAGCGTAATGATATTATCATCAAACCAGCTGATAAAGGCTCTGCCACTGTCGTAATGGACATTATATTCTATGAAGAGGAGTCCTTAAGACAACTAAACAATCCTCTTCACTATCGGAAGCTCACAGAGGACCCTCTCCGGAAATTTCTAAGGAAGTGGAAAAATCTGTATTAAAGATGGTTAAAAAAGGTTCCATCGATCCCAAAATTGGACCCCATCTCATCCAGGTCGATCCGGCACCAGGACGTTTCTATGTCCTACCCAAAATCCACAAAGCAGGCCATCCTGGCAGACCCATTATTTTGGGCAACAGTACTGCTACAGAAAAAACCTCTGAATATGTGGATGATTTATAAGACACCATATGTTGTTGCTCTCCCCTCGTACATTCAGGACTCCACGGACTTTATCCGCAAAATTAACCAAATTTCAAATTTACCTAATAATACTGTTCTGGCTACGCTTGATGTTTCGTCATTATATACTAATATCCCTCATGAAGAAGGTGTTAATGCATGCATTTCAAATTACAAGCAAATTCGGGGCAAATCCCCATCTAAATCACATCTCCATGAACTTATCATGCTGATTCTGACCAATAATAACTTTGTTTTCGGCGACAGTCATTACCTTCAAATTCATGGCGCAGCGATGGGCACCAAAATGGCTCCATCTTTTGCTAACTTATTTATGGGACAATTTGAGGCCAATTTCCTGTCCCTACAGCCCAAGAAACCAGATGTTTGGTTTCGTTACATTGATGATATCTTCATGATCTGGACCCATGGTGAAGATAATTTGGATACGTTCCTATTGAACATTAATTCGGCTCATCCCACAATCAAATTCACTGCCAACAAATCCACAAGCAGTGTAGATTTTTTGGACATCACTGTGACCATGGAAAATGGTGCACTTAAAACTGATCTCTTCCATAAACCCACGGATAAGCATATGTACCTGCTTCCTAGCAGCTGTCACCCCTCGCACTGTACAAAAAACATTCCGTACAGCCAAGGATTGCACATGAGACGCATTTGTTCTTCGGATTTAGATTTTCAGAATCGAACAGAAGAACTATCCGGACATCTCCGGAATAGAAATTATCATTGAGGACCCATTGAAAATGCTATAAGTTGTAAAAAAAGCAAAGGACATACCTCGTGCTCAAACACTGACGTACAAACCACGTCAACGATCGACCACTGGTCACTACCTATCACCCTAGGTTACCACCACTAAGGGCTATAATTCAGAAACATATGCCCATTCTACAGACCACAGAACGTCTTAGGTCTGTTTTTCCGGATACACCGTTAATAGCCTATCACAGACCACCTAACATTTGTGATATATTAGTACGATCTAAATTCAAGAGGCAAACTAACTCTTGCGACAACCATAATTTGGGTATTCCTCTTTGTGGTTCATCATGCAAAACATGCTCCTTGCTTGATTCTACACAATCATTCTCATATATTGTAATATTTGTGGTAAACAATATGTCGGAGAAACCAAAAACACTCTCCGTATGAGAATGACACAACATAGATCAGCTATCAGAGCATCTAAGCTTGATCAACCAGTAGCCGAACATTTCAATTTGGCTGGTCATTCAATTTCAAATTTCAGAGTGATTGCAATTGACCATAATGCCAGTTGGAGCGACAAAAATCGCAAAGATAAAGAGAATCACTGGGAACTTTTACTTAAAACAACCACACAAATTTGGACTCAATATTAGGAACGTTCTCCCAGTACACAATTTATTCTGGATTAATCATTTGGCTTATTTATTGATGCTTGCCTATAAAGTTTAGTTTTGGCCTTCCTGCTTACTTGTTTAGGCTGTTTATTCTAATCTCACCCAGCCTATTGTTTCCAATCATGCTTGCATGAAATTCTCACTTTATACCATCTAGCTTTTTCTACCCTCACTCACTCGCCACTGAGGAAGGTGGAAAGAAAGTCCAAAATACATGCATTTCAAGCTTTAATAAATCTGAAGATTTAACCATGGATTTCAGGCCAGTGACATGAGTGATGGTAGGCAATAAATCCTAGAAAATCAAAACATTCTCTGAGTTCTGATTGAAAATTACACTGAAATTGGGCAACACAAAAAAACATGGCCTTACTCAGTTACCAACCAAAGCATCTAAGCATAGGTTCTAGGTTTAATACCTGCAAGTAAGAGGATGGTCCTGAAGTAGTTTTTGTATAATTAGCAGTTGATTGACTGTCTGATGGAAAAATAAAGAAAACTCACAAAAAACACAGTGGAGACAATTGAATAGATGAGAAATGCTGTGACATCACTTTCGATTGATTCTGGTACCACATCTCCATATTTTTCCATTTCCTTTTTCCTTTCTGTGTATGTATACCACAGGAGGCCAGTAACAGCTACAAAATATAATAGATTATACAACATTTATCTTTACTTTATTGCAATTCAGAATTACTTAATTGTTTCACTAACATGCTACTGTATTTTACTGTACTGAATCTTTATGGACATTATCAACAAATTTGAGGCCAGGAGAAAATCCCCTTCTCTTTTCCTTAGAATATACTTTAATATGCACATGGCAATATTGCAAATTCATAGTACCAATTGCATAAAACATCTCATCTAAAAAACTGTGCTGTATTGAAACAGAAGGACAGCAGTGATGGGAATTAAGCTGGGAACCAAGAGATCTCCACAATTCAGCACAAATTGACATAAAACAATCATTGCTGAAATGTACATAGTATGGCAATAGTTAGAGCCTAACAATCGCTGCCTGTAGTTACTGCTTACCTGCTGATGAGCCAATAGCAAGGATGTAAATGATCCACACAATGAAACTGGCAACAAAACGAATAAGGAACACCATCAGTAGCGCAAAAACTGAAAATTATAACAATAAAAAATAGTTAAAACATCAAATATTAGTGTTCTCCTGAAACCGTTTTAGCCATCAATTTTACCAGTAAAAATAACTGACCAACTTGTAAAAATTGTGGGCTGGTGGTAGAATAAAAAGAAGCACTTATTAGGCCTAGGTAGCTTACAGTAGGCTGGCATTCTTTCAATAAATGAACATCGTAGGCCTATCTCCCACAATGAGCATGCACCGATTTTCCACTAGTTTATCTATAAACATCATTCTTTGATATGTTCTCGATCAAAATAGTAGCACTAATACTGTGAATATACATAACAATTGAAGAAATTGTAGGCTGAGTCTGTAAGATGGGGTAAGCATATCTTGCAGGAAATGGTCAGCTATGGTCAAACTCCCAACCACAAGGTTAAGAGCCTGAATGGAATGAAAAGTGCATTCAATGGTATTGAAATATACTAATGGTATTACAGTATAGTCAGCTGGAGTGGATTGACCCCTCTCGTAAGTTACTGTTTGTGTTACATATTTATGTTTTTTTTTAAGTATTGATAATTTGTTATTTGTCGGATGAAAACAAATGAAAAAAAAAAAAGAAATAAAATAAAAGTGGGTGAAATCCCCACAAAAGAGAGAAAAAAAAAAAGGAAACTGCTGCACTAAACCACCTTGGTTGCTGCGTATCAACAGTATTTAACGCCTCTATTAGGTATTGCATTCGTATAATCCTAATTTGTGACCCAAGCTCACAAACGGGCTGTAAACTCGCACTGCACTGTATTGAGAAACAAGCCTCAATACCCAGAATAGGGCATAGAATGGGAATTTTGTGTAATAAATAAAGTATAACTATTAATCTTACTATTCCTGAAGTTTGAGTTTAAAATTCCAGTTGTAAGAGGTAAAATTTAGCCATTTTCAGATGGGAGCTAATGAAAAGTGAATAGAAACCTTCCGAAAATAAAAGCATTTTTCTCAAAGCTTGATTTAAGAAAGTTGATAAGATGAAAATTATTCAAACGGTCATAATTTTGCTTCCAGACACCCGATTGAGTTTATTTAACTGTCATTTTAAAGTAAATGATATGTTCTATGCCATTATAACAAAATCTCATTTTGGCCTGAGGACGAGTTTAGAGCCTGTTTGTGAGCTTGGGTCACATTTGATCTAGGTGGGTTGAGTTAGATTGCACTTACCAAAGGCAAGTCCACACATTCCGAGAATGGCCCATCTTGCAATGTATAAATCAGCTATAATTTTTGTGATGAACTGATTTGAGTTGAGGATCTCTAGTGCACTTTCAATTGCACTTTTCCCAAACTCTTCCAGATTGTCTGGGATGCAGCGATTGAAGATTGCAGAACTGTACCATAACAAAAAATAACCCAAAACAACAACACATATTTAATGTATTACTTAAAACACTTTACCTTTCATTATTTGTTTCAGTGGTCTGAACTTTAGTACAAAGGAAAATTGATTTAATCAAAATTCCTATTAAGTTTTAACTACCATTTAAATAAAATACATTAACCTTTAAATAAAACATTAATCACATATTGCACAGCCAATTTATTCCCATACAGTGCTGTCGATTAAAGCCCACAGGCACCACCAATTCGATTACGCATGACACAACCGATTTAATCTTACATGGCACAACCAATTTAATCTTACATGGCACAACCAATTTAATCTTACATGGCACAACCGATTTAATCTTACATGGCACAACCAATTTAATCTTACATGGCACAACCAATTTAATCTTACATGGCACAACCAATTTAATCACATATGGCACTGTCCATTTAATTTCACATGGGACAACCAATTTAATCACATGACAACTGTCAATTGCCATGCTGTTACTATCCCATTTACCACCAAACCCTTTAAAGCTTGGTTCACGTCGAACTTTTATCTAGATATACATCCACTTAACTAGTTAAAAGTTCGACGTGAACCACTCAATTATAGCTAGTTAAAGGAATTAAGTCACTTAAGTTAAGTGACTTAACTTTACTAGAATAACGGTAAATTAACTTGCTTAAAGGTAAAGTCGGCTCGGATTACAAGGACACGATTACGTAACGTAGGCATCTAAGCCAGCTTTGTTGTATTGTACCACCATTATCATCTTATGGCTGGCAACAACGTACTTCACCAATCAACAGCATCGAAGTAGTCTCATTTAGTCTGGTTTTCAGAAATTATTTGTAATATTTTGGGAAAAAACCCAGCAAACGTCCGTTTTACGAATAGTCGATATTACCAATGACCTTTGCCCTTTGCATCATCGACCAAGTAATAACGTTAAAAAGTCCGATTGCGTACGTTTTTCAAAGTGATAATGTATATTTTTCTTAATAATAAAATCAGATTTGTTGTATTTATTTATTGACAATTCAATCTTTTCTATTTCTGCTATAATAGTCGCTATTAATTCAATTTCAACGAACTACCACCAACGCCAGTCGTTAAAATGAGCGCACATGTTTACGATGACGAAATAAATAAATGTGGAAGTCAGCAACTTATTTGACACCGCGAAGCTAGATTTTCGCGAAGTGCATGTAAACAACACAATTGAGCGATCTAAAAACTACAAAACAGGACAGAAAGGTCCATAAAGTATACATACCTTTTAATGAAAATTAAAACAATATTTTGTTAAATGGAAGAATGCTAGATAGCGATTAAAATAATTCATTTTTTATCGAAGGTAATGTAGCTAGGGCCTAGAGAATCTACCACTTAGATTGCGATAGAACACGCTGCTGCACTGGTCGTTGGTTCATACTGGTCGGCTAGGTTAGGTAGTGGAAACTCACACCTTCTCTACAGTAGTTTACAATTACCTGTCTCTTATACACATCTAGATGTGTATAAGAGACCATGGTACCACATGGCACTACCAATTTAATCACACACAACATTGTCAATTTAATCACATGGCACAACCAATTTAATCAAATATGGCACAGTCAATTTCACCTGTTATGGCAAAGCCAATTTAATCACACTATTTAATCCTAAATACCTTTTTTTCAGTGAGTTAGATACAGGGCAAGGCCCTTTTTTGTCTTGATCAGCCGAAGGGTAGTCATCAACTTCAACACTGTACAGACAAAGCTTACTGCCATTTTTTGCAAAGTCTTTAACTTGATTCATGTCCGCGAGGTCCATTGTTGGGCACTCTTTAACACAAATCTCAATACTATCATCTGGACTCAGAACATCCATGAAAAACACGTATCTGAAAAGGGTTAAAAAGAGCAGCAAGAATTTAAAATGTAAATTTTGCTTTAATTAATTCTTGTATTGTGTGCTTTGGAAACATGATGTGGAGGGCGCAGAATTGAACTAGGTACCAAAGGTTAACAATGAATCCCACGGTTCAGTGCACACACAGTAGCTACCACCAGTTTAGGTGAATGAACTATGATGCTCTAATGATAAACAATGGCATGAACTCCTTTGTCATTAACTCCTTTAAAATATAATTGAAGTTTAACATATTGTAATCTGAACATTTTACTCATAATTGCCATTTTGTATGGCCTTTTTCCATTACTTAAAACTGAAAATTGGGCACTTTACAATTTGTATTTTTTCCAAAGGCTTCCTATGAAGAAATTTTACAATAAATGTTGTTGCTAGAAGTTGTGGTGAGAATGCTGTTATGTTTTTTTGTTCTGGTTGTTATATACTTAATGATGACAGTTGTTTACTTACGGTCTGTCACTCATATCCATTCCAGAAAACTGAACCCCGGCAAATTTGTCATTTTTCATGCCACAGACATTTCCATAGCTATCATAACCATAGATAACACGTTCCACACTACCAGCTGCAATAGCAAATCCGGCAACAACCCCCTAAAATGATGAAAGCATTCTAAAACTGCTCATATTTAGTAAAAAAGTTTTCATTGAAGAAAGATGTGCAAAATGAAATGCTCAGTGCGGTACTTTGCCTCTTCTGTCCTTTGCAGGTCTTGAGATACCTCAAAAACTGCCTGTTTTCTGGTCCTTTTGGAGTGACATATCTTTCTCAACAAACCAATTAATAAAAAAGGTGCATAATATATACAGTAGTTTTCTCAATGTGCCAATATGAAAACATTTTAAAAGGCCAATGAATCAAAAGGAAATTTAAGTACGACATCGTGTGCTGTCAGGTTAAAGGTCAGTGTGCTCTTTTTCCACACTTTGAGGGCCAGCCGGTACTGTAAAATGCTTCCAATATATTTGTTATGTTTTTGTGTAATTAAAAATAATGATGTAAAATAATTAATTCTATTTGTAAAGAAACAATTTAATACTAATAGCAAATGATATTTATAATTTTAAAAATTGTTAGTATTCTTAGATAATAATTTGTGCATAAATAAATAAAATACTGTAAGTCATGTCTCTCTCCAGCCAAGAGTATATATAGGCATTGCAAGGTTTAAATCCTAATTCACTGAACTGCTGCAATATATGGTACTGTATGTTCCAGGCACTTATTCAATGACTTGGATAATCAATACTATCAACATATTTAATATTTATGAGGCCCTATTATGAGAGTATTGTAATCAAAAGTATTTTTCCCTATTGTACCAGTTCACTATCAGATTTAACTATTTAAAACATTGTTTATTTAAAAAACCCCATAATATGCCTAGAGAATAATACCTAAGTTGAGGAAGGTCCCAATTGAAACAACAGGATGGAATTCCACACAGCTGGGTAGGATCGACTTATGGCCATGCAAGAACAGTTTCAAACAGTTCACTACAATACTACAAATACCATGTTGTGTGTCAAACATACTGAAAACAAACACTGTTCAACACTAAGGAGGATTGCCAACAGTGTACCTAATTGCAATAAATCTTCTACTCCTCTCTTTCATGGACTGGAAGTTCTTGCTTCCCCTTTGGATAAATTTAATGTTTTCACCGATATTTTTGCATAAACTGCAATCTTGTTTATGAGGGAATTCTCTTCCTACATTTATATCTTGCACTGATAAAGTTGTTTCACTCTTACCACATCTCCAGTAAAAGAAGGTTGCTAAAATAATTAATCACTTGATGCTTTCAAAACTATGGGTCCTGACGATATTTGTTGTACTGTAGTACAGAAAATTTGTTCACCTTAACTTTTATCTATCCTTGTCAAGCCCTATAATTTGTGCTTGGCATATTAAGTTTTTCCAGTGACAATGACGACAACATGAATAAATTACAATTTCAACTAAATTAGACATTTATGGGAATTATGATGGCATTTAGCATGAATTTCCTAATTAGTGAAATATTAATAATGAGCAAGTAGCATATTCACACACATACCATAAACAACAGGCTCCATCACTTTATTACTATCTTTATTCTTTTATGGGAATTATGATATTATTTAACCTGAGTAGTGAAATATTAATTATGCAAAATGAGCAAGTAGCATATTCACACATACCAAAAAACAATGTCCCCATCACTTTTACCATAGGAGCCAGACCAGGTTTTGAATGCACTTTGAGGTGCAGTGAATTTAACTTTAGAAATTGGTTCAGAATGGTCCAAGAATCATTTTTGGCTTGGTAACATATTTTCAAAATGTGGAAAAAGGTCAAAAGGTCAGGGTCAAAGCTATAAGGGCCTTGTATCGCCGCAACCACAGGTGGTAGAGAGTTGAATTTGGTGCCAAATTGTTCAGAACATGCATATTTCTATTTGCTCTAATAGAACATTTTGCTAAAAAATGATTGGAAATGCCATTTCTGACCTTTGACATGCTACATGGTCATAGCCATATATTGTCCTTATATTTCGGCAACCACTGGCAGTAGAGAGTTAATTTTGGTGTCAATTTGTTCAGAACATTCATGTTTCTATTATGTCTAATAGAAGAGTTTGCTACAAAATGACTGGAAATGCCATTTCTGACCTTTGACATATTTTATAAAATAGCCATTCAGTTGTGATTATCTCTGCAACCATTGGTGGTAGAGAGTTAATTTTGGTGCCAATTTGTTTGGAACATTCATGTTTCTATTTGCTCTAATAAAACATTTTCCTAAAAAATGATCGGAAATGCTGTTTCTGAGCTTTGACATGTTTCAAGGTCATAGCCATATGGTCCTAATATCTCTGCAACCACTGGTGGTAAAGAGTTAATTGTGGTGTCAATTTGTTTGGAACATTCATGTTTCCATTTCTTCTAATAAAAGAGTTTGCTAAAAAATGACCGGAAATGCCATTTCTGACCTTTGACATATTTTATATATGATAGCCATTGAGTCGTTATTATCTCTGTTCTCTTGCCTTCTTTTTACTTCTTTTAATTCATTTGAATTGGTTCTTTTTTATTTTAGTTAAGTTTCTGTATATTATTTTTATGTTTGTTTTTGTTCTACTTTTTTGTTCATGTGATCCACTAGTGAGATCAGTGCTGCGTCACTGAAAGTGTTATCACGTTAAAGGCAGAATAAATAAATAAATAAATAAATCTCCGCAACCACTGGTGGTAGAAAGTATTATTAGCTCTCTACCACCAGCGCTTGCGAAGATATACAGTAAGGAGTAAAACTATGACATTGAAACATGTCAAAGGTTAGAAACTACATTTCCACTCATTTTTAGAAAAAAATGTACATTTTAGGAAATTCCCTATCTTATAACACTAGCTCAAAATCCTGTAGCACCATTTTTTTTTTGGGACCCAGTTCACGAGCCTCGTTTTCAAATACCGTGCTCTAAAATCGAGTGCTGTCACCGTCGTTGTGGTCGCCCATCCCTCTATTTTAAATTAAAAATTTATTGTTTCATCCCCGCACCCCCCCTTTACACTTTAGTTACGGTATCATGGTAGCTAGTGTAAATTTCTTGATTAGCGAACTATTAATGATCAAATACCATGTTCACACACATACCAAAAACAATAGGCTCCATTACTTTATTACCATCTTGCATTCTGCAAAGTTTAAAAACCAATCAGACTTACTAAACTTTAGTTGTGGTAAACTAGCATAAATTTCCTGATTCATGAAATATTAATTATGCAAAAGAGCAATTAGCATATTCACACACATGCAAAAACAATAGACTCCATTTTTGTTTATTACCATCTTGCATTCTGCCACGTTAAAACTGTACACACTTACCAAACTTCAGTCATTGTGGCAACAGACAAATTTTTACTACCAACAATAACAGTGACAACGACGATGACGACAACAAACAACATGAATAAGAAATCAGGTTAAAACAATAGCCTCACCTGGGAGAGGCTAATAAAAGATTTTCAATGATTAAATATGTGATTTTTAATTATTTTTTTTTGAGCTATTAAAAGGAATCAGCTCAGCTCGGCAAAACAACGCAACTTGAAATTTTCACTTTTGAAGAAAAATAGAGTTAAAGTTTGCATGTGTGCAACTTGGTAATAAATTGTTGTACCCTTTTAAAATTTTGCAGGATTGTATATCTATGTATATTGTGATTATATGTAAAATTTTAATTACAACCATTTGTTGATTGCAAAGTTATTAGCAATATTCACAGAGACATTGTTTTGCCCTCGGAAACAAGTCAGACTCGGTGTTGTTGAAAATTGGACATATTTTTGGAACTTATCACGTTTGGGGACAATCATATGCATTATTTAGCTTGTTTATACGTCCCTAAGATTATTAATATGGAAACACCAATACCCAGTTGATTTCGCATTGCCAATCTCCATCAGCTCAAAAAATTTTTGAACACCATTCCGAGGCAAAACAACGTATCTTCATCGTAGATACGTTGTTTTGCTCCGTAATCTTGTAGTTACGTTGTTTTACCACCAAAAATCACTAGATTTTAAGTTTTGTGCTTAAAGATAGGTGGTGCTATCTCCGAAACGACTCATTATTGAGACCTGAAAGTTTCACAGATAATTGAGACGTGTTTAATATACTGTACTCCTAAATGATATTATCTCAAAATCGACAAAAATGTTAGTTACGTTGTTTTGCCTCGGGACGGCCGAGCTTCACATTGGTAATGCATTGAAACAACATAAGGAAAGAAAGATGAAAACCTTTAGGGAATATTAACAATGCAAATTTCATGGAAATTCTATGGAAATGTTCTGTGATGCGTTAATTTGAAGCTTTTGATTGAACCATCCATCCTGTCTATTGTCAGAATTGCCACGACCAATGAAAAACTTAGCAAACTGTACCTCAAACTTTTTATGTAATTAATCTGCTTTTTAAGTTGACGTTACATGTTATTATCATACAATACAAAGGACTATCTGATAAATCTTTTAGATTTTTATGTTTGCAAGCTTACAGTAGTACTCTTATTTGTAGGATACAATCCTTTACAGCATACAACTTTTTAATTTTGGACATGCTCTTTTACTTCTATAGTAACTTCTTCACATTATTCATTTCCTTTTTGACTGACACTTTTATTTTTCTAAAATTTTCTTATTTAGTTTCCTGTGTTATTGCTTCATGCTGGTATGCAAACATTTCTTGTTTTGTATTCTTCCATCTTTTCTGCAAAATATTTTTTCAAAGCAGAAAGTACTTACCATTCCAATGATAAAGAGGACGAAGATGATGGCACAAAGGCAGTCGGTGCAGCCACGGCTTTCATTTTTGCTCAATGGTGGAGCTCCATCAGTGGACTACAGAACAAACACAAGATATAGACATTTTTCTATTTAATGGAAATTTTTCTATTTAATGGAATTAATTAGAAATTAATTCTATGATATATTAAAACAATAAAAAATATTTTTATTTATAAATGTATTATTTTTCTATTTGTTAACATATTTTGTTAACATTGGCATAATAATAATAATTATGATAATAATCTCTGTTTTGCTCTTTTGTGTAATTCTGTTTACCGTCTCTGTTCCGATATTTTTAACTTTTAAGGTAATTTTTAAATTTCTTATGTATGTGCAATTCAACTGTTTTTAGTTGTGAATAAAGTATATTGATATTGTATTGTTGTTGTATTGATAATATTATTAATAAATTGTTATCATCATGAATAGTAAAAATGGATGCAAATGCTGGCAGGCTGATTCTCATTTTGCATGGCCTTAAAGAAATGAAATTATAGGATGCTTAAGCTAGTATCATTTAGTTCATGTATTCTTTTAACTTCATCAATCTCAGACAAAGTTGTAGCAAAACTACCTTTCATTTCATTTTTTTAAATTTATTTTTAGTATGTTTGTACAATATTATTTTAGCTTGTTGTTGCTGGTACATGATAACTAATAATTGAATATTACATTTAATTAGGCTAAGTTCATTACAGAAACATTTACAAATTGCTTAAAAATGTGAAACAGAAGAAACAGCAGAAGTACCATACCAAGTAGCTTGGTATAGCTATAGAATGCCTGTCACTTATGAAATGCACAAATATAAGTCACAGATGAACAATTTGGATCGAAGGGATAGTGTCTGTCAAACGCAAGTACACAACAAATAAATTACAAACTTTTACATTCAACAATAAATAAACATTTATTTCTTCTAAAATAATATAGGCTGCTATTGTAGTTTTCACACTTTTTTCAACTTGATATTAGCATCAAATATTTCAGATTCAGATTCAGATTTATTTGGTCCTTGCAGAAACTCATTTAAGGCAACAATCGCAATACAATGAAATACAAAAATACAAAGAAATAAAAACTAAGAAAAGCATAAATATACAAAACATGAGTATAAAATAAAAATATACAGAGATAAGACTTGGTAATGAGTATAGAGAAATTATATCTAGCCGTTATTGTTATGTAATCTAATGGAGAATGGAATGAACAAATTCAAATACCAGTTAGTATGAGTATACATAAATTGTATCTAGCTGTTATTGTTATGTATGGAGAATGGAATGAACAAATTCAAATACCGGTTAGTTCTACATTGAGTGCTGCGTAGACACTTGCCAGATTTTTAAAACTCGCAATATATTATTTGTATATTTATAGTTTATTTGTATTAGTCACAAACAGATAAAATTATGTTACGTTGAAATAGCTACTGTAGGCCATACATAGAGTGCGACTTAGAAAGCACTCAGCCATTTTGAAAAAAATGGGTAGCATTGTGAAGGGGTGTCACATGGTGTTGCAGCAGACACCTAAGTAATTTACTCTAAAAATAAAATTTTATTATTACTTCTTATAATTTTGGATTTGGTGACCTCTTTATAGAAGAATAAATACATACAACTCAGGTCTATGTAATAGGTAATATAGACAATAATTGATATCCACTGTTCAGTAATTATATTGACTACCATCATTTTGTATGTATTTTAAGTAACACAAACATTAATATTTATTACATCAAATATAAACTCCTAGAAACTGTATGAAGGGCGGCATACTGTACTAGAAAGGAAATAAAACAATCCCTAAGGACAACATAACAATACAAGGCCAACCTACAGTACTAACTTATGCTTGAGTGGCAGAGTCCCTTCTCTCCAAAACACTTTCACCTCAGTTGACAGTGTTCATAACTATTCTACCAGATCCAGTTCTGCAGGAAATTTAATTTTGCCTATAGTCAGAACTGAATCTGGTAGAAGAAGTTTTAGGCCAAATAAAATTTATTATTAGTTTCACGAGGGGCATTTATTTGCTATTTGCTATTTTTTCGATGAAAGAAAATGGCAGTATGTATAAACACAGCATTCAATATTTGAAGCAAAAACAACCACTCTACATTGTATTGTAACACTTTTATTTTCATAAACATCTCAATTATTGTTTTTAAAGGATTTAAACCAAAAATATTTCATAAAATAAAGTTATTGATTAATACAATAATATTAATCAAGGTGTGATATTAAGAGTGAATTTTAAGGTGTTTTTTTAAGTATACCAGTACCAGGATGTACAAGAGAAGTACTATGAACTACTGCAATTGACATGGAAGGCATCGACAACATATCTATAAGTGTTACAATGAATATTCTATACAAAAGATAGATAATAATTAAAAAATAAAATATGTATACCTATACCTGACGAAGGGTGATACCCCAAAACATTTGTATGTTCAATAAAAATTATTTTGAGAACGCTAGACACTTCTCTTGAGTTTTTATTTATAATAGTATAATACTTATTAAAATACTTGTACAAAAGTTGCAGTGAATAAAAACTGATGGAGACAAGGGTGCCGAACTGCAGAAATTGGCATGACATTGATACACCATCATTCTTGATAGGGGGTGGTGGTGTTTCCTTTCCTTCGTCTACCTACCACACGCTTAAACCACCATATTGTTAATTTGATAATTATAGTTGTCGTACATTTGGAAGAATAAGAAGCTTATTCCTCCAATGCCTGCCATCCTCGCGTCACAAAAAAACAAAACAAGAGACCTGTCAAATCAACGAAAAAACCCCAAACCATATGTGTGCAGCGCGAGTGGCGAGACGACGATCAGAGTAGTCTTATCAATCCAGGCGCTGTTTGTAAATTCATAGAAATGCCGTTTGTAAATTAATAGAAATGCTGTCGCAACAGCTGTAATTCTACTGGTCTTATCATTCCAGCCGCTGTTTGTAATTTCATAGAAATGCTGTTTTTAAATTCATAGAAATGCCGTCGCGACTGCTGTATTCCCACCGAAAAACTTCGAGAAATTTAATTTTTTCAAGGAAAAAAAATCATTTTTTGTTATATATGGAAAAATAGCAAATAGTAAAAAAATCTATGCGGCTCCAAAAATCGGTGCGGGCGGGGATGTGAAACTAATGATTAATTTTATTGGGCCTTACTTTTAGGGGTTCTCAAATTTGGAATGCGGGGGGTAGGTAATTTTTTACTTCTTTCATGTTTGTTTTTGTTTTTTTTATGTTCTGTATTGTTTCTCTTGCGATTTTAATGTTTTATGTGTACTGGGCCCTCTGGGAGAACAGTAACTTTTTACTGAAGAGGTAACCCAGTATAAAGAATAAATAAATACATAAATAAATAATAAATAAACTTCTGGTAGTATACTGTCAAAAATAATATACTGATATATAATATAAAATATGTTGTTAAATCATTAATGATGTCCCAATTTAGATATTTTAAGCCATGCAAATATTTATGAATATTATGCTGCTGTCAGTATTAATTTTGATTTAAATTCACTTTTGGTAAAATGGGTTTCACAATTTTTGAGTTGGCAAGTAAATAGTCAGCAAAATGGGCTAAAAGGCAAAGTGGACTCGGCAATCTGGAATTCGGCAAACTGGGTTTCATTAATCTGGCCTACTGTAGATCCTATAGTAGATGATTGCATTAAAAATACCCTTCTAAAGATAAGAAAAGAAGTTTAATATATTATGGCTGACATGATAAACATATAGAAAACAAAATTCATTTTTCACTGCAATAATTTTACATATTTATTTTAAATTACCGTTATTGGCAGGTGATGAGTTTGTGAAACAAAATGTCTCCCCTTAATTTTGGCTCCTGCATCAACACTGGATTTGACCCTCAAATTCTTCCTTTCCCTACATTTTGAATTCTAACTACAATGAAAATACTTAATACTATAGTAAACCAGCTGATTGTTAGTTATTTGTGAGTTGTTTTATTTAGAGTAACCAAGACTTTTCTTAAATTGAGTTTGAATAAGTCAAGTTTCCTGTTTTCATTTTAGGCTGCAAAAAGTATTTTTTTAAAGCTTATCATTGTAACAATGCATTGAAACAAGTACTGTAAATCACAATGTCATCAACTGAATAACCACAATCACTCAAAATAGGAAATGGTGGCCTCAACATGGAATGGGAGTACCAATTGATAACTAATAAACATAGAATATGAACACCCCACCATTATGACCTTGCATTTTTAGAATCTTTGACATTCTAGATTTAGATTTAATTCTTACATTTTAATTCAATATTTATTCAATACTCAAAATAGTCCATCTTTCACGTTTTCAATAATGAAATCACTTGCAGAAGGTATACAGACCATTAATACAAGGGTGTCTTATATTTTATTGCATCTAGGTTTATAATAACAAAAAAAGTAAAAAAAAAACAATAGAATTTTTTATATTTTAACAAAAAAAGACAATTTGACAAACTGGCAAATTTTAGCCTTGAAATATTTAAATTATCTTAGGAATAGTTGGCAAAGCAGGTCAGTTTTAACTGTATCAATAATCTACAGTTTCATTGCTGATGTACAGCAATGTGCGTATAAAACAATTACAGTTAAACTTTAGTTAATTTTTAACTTAGTTTATAAACTAATCCAATGAAAAGATAACAAAAAGTTAGTAGGTAGTTAAGTAGTGAAAATATTATACCCTTCTACAAGTCATGGCAAAATGATGATACACTTTAATGATGAGTCATATGCATCAGGTCTGATGCATATAAACATGACCAGGCTTGAATACTGGTCACAATAAATGCAGGATATTTCACAATAAATGGGTGATATCATGCAATAATTCAGCTCTCTTTACACAACTGTCATAAGGGCACATACAGTAGAAAAAATTATTAGATTGTCACTTTTTTTTTTTTAAAATGATGAGGGAGGGCGTTTTTTTCCCTTTTTTTATTAATCGTAACAATAGATTATTTCGCCTTTGTTTTTATCGATGAGGGAGGGACTGTTTATGTTGGTCTGTAATGTATAAAAACTGGTTTAATTTTATAGTTTTTTTAAAGAAAATGTATTTGAAGTCACAAAATTGCATTGTTATTTTTATGCTGTTGAAATAACAGCATAAAATATTTCCCAAATTTTTGACGCGGGTGGGAGTGATAATCTAATAAATTTTTCTATTTGCCCTAAAGAAAACATTTTTAGCATGGCCTATGTTTAATGCAGAATAGAATCCTTACGTCCACATACAGTAGTATTCTCAAAACAAACTATATAATCCTAGTTTGAAAAAAAAACTTTATTACCTTTGCAACATTCACATTCATGAAGAACACAGAAGTTCTGAGGTCTACAGTACAATTAAGTACTGTAGCAGCTCTTAAACTACTGAACCATATCAATTTGTGTTTTAGGAAATGTAAACAACAAAATTAAAGTACATGATGCTCTCTTCCATCGATTAATAAATTTTTAAAAATCTGTCGAAGTGACTCTCCAGAAAGAAAAGAAAGAAAACATTTTTTAGCATGGCCTATGTTTACTGCAGAATAGAATACTTACGCCCACATAGTATTCTTAAAACAAACAGTAGCAACCAAAAAGCAATTATTTAAACATAAATACACAAATGATTTTTTTTTTAAATGCCGATCTGGCAGTAAAATGAAGAGAAAAACAAAACAGAATATATTTCTCACAAAATTTAAATTGTAATTACTGTAAATTATTTGTATACAACTAAGAAAAGTAAATTTATAATTTAATCAATAATTATGAATTATAATAAAAACTCAAGAAAAAAAATCCAAGATTGCGATACAAACAGCATTAACAATACAAATTAAAATGTGTCAACATTATCAAGATATTCGTTAGCAAGAAATTAGGCCTATTGTTAGCTAACCAGCTGAGTGTATTCCTTTGTGAAAATGAGTACCGCGGGCCGCCGTGTACTCATTTTCACAAAGCATTTGCATCCCCTCTTGAAAAGAGGGAACTTCGTAATAGTTGTCACCATATCTTCGCTCATTATTCACCTTAATTTAGCTTACATTTATGCATGGAGGGAGCACTTAAAATGCACAATAATCATTTTACTACCCGACAAACCCCGAACTTTATTTATGCATTACATAAATAGTTTCATCTTGCTGTACTCCAACATCACTGGTGCATGGTAACAACCAACTGGCAGACATTTCCAGTCACACATTACTCTCCATAATGCAATACCCCTTGTTCCGTGTCATCTGGATTCAGACATACAGTATATTTCTAATTTCTCAAATTTACTGTATAAGCAGAGCACATAAGTTTTTGAAGGTGATGTCTTCAAAAGGACATATTGCTACTGAGACATTAGCAGTTACAAAATACCAAGGGCCATCATTTCAAAAAAACCACATTAAACCAATGGCCCAGAAAAAATAAGACACATATAAAGATATAGGATTTGGATGACAAAGCAGACGTTCTCTGTTGTTACGTTAATTATGACGATAAACTTCAAAAATACTCAAAATTCCAATAAAAAAATACCGTTTTTTCTTAAACCGAACCCTTTTTTTCCAAATTAACTGATTCCAAGCAAAATTCTGAGAAGCATACTTAGAGGAGAAGCTACGAATAGCTCTCTTTTGATTTCTTTAATGAAGGTCTGATTTATATTACTTGAATGAAAGTGCAAATTACAACCAGAGCCTTGCAGGCGTCAACGTTCCTATGCATGATACACGACTTAAAAATACACGTATATATATATATATGTGTATATACGCACGCATGTGCATATATACACATATACGTGTACACATATACGCGTGTACATACACATGCGCGTGTATATATATATATGCATGTATATTATACGTATATATATATAAGATGTGTATAAGAGACAGTATATACACGTATAATATACATGCATATATATATACACGTGCGCGTATATACATATATATATATACATGTATACGTATATATACGTATATATATATATAGGTGTATATGTGTATGTATATGTACGTGTATATATATACACATGTATATATATATAGGGCCTATATACTTTTTAAGTCCTGTATCATGCATAGGAACGTTGACGCCTGCAAGGCTCTGGTTTTTATTTGACATTTTGTATACCCCAAGTCATATTTCTCATTGACAAGTTCAGGTTGTGCTCTTATCATGCAGTAGCAGGGCCTAATCCAAAAACTTTTTGAGGAGGTGTTTATTTTAACTTGAGATTTCAGTTTTATTACCTTTGCAACATTCACATTCATGAAGAACACAGAAGTTCTGAGGTCTACCGTACAATTAAGTACTGTAGCAGCTCTTAAACTACTAAACCATATCAATTTGTGTTTTAGGAAATGTAAACAACAAAAATAAAGTACATGATGCTCTCTTCCATCGATTAATACATTTTTAAAAACCTGTCGAAGTGGCTCTCCAGAAAGAAAAGAAAGAAAACATTTTTTAGCATGGCCTATGTTTAAGGCAGAATAGAATCCTTACGCCCACATAGTATTCTTAAAACAAACAGTAGCAACCAAAAACAATTATTTAAACATAAATACACAAATGATTTTAAAAAAAATGCCGATCTGGCAGTAAAATGAAGAGAAAAACAAAACAATATATTTCTCACAAAATTTAAATTGTAATTACTGTAAATTATTTGTATACAACTAAGAAAAGTAAATTTATAATTTAATCAATAATTATGAATTATAATAAAAAATCAAGAAAAAAATCCAAGATTGCAATAAAAACAGCATTAACAATACAAATTAAAATGTGTCAACATTATCAAGATATTCGTTAGCAAGTAATTTTAATTGATAAATTGAAAATAATAATGAGCATCTTACACTGTCCGGGAGAGAGTTAAAAAGCCTGCTAAAGTTAATGAAAGGCTATTTTAAAGCATTGGTTTGAGAAATTTTTAAAAATCAATTTTAGTGAAGTGGAGTGTCTTGAATTAACATTTCAAACTAATTGAAGTTACATGGATCTCAAGCGAAACACATTTTTTTTATACTATAATTCCGTACTGGTATGATTTCTCTCTTTTAAGTTAAACTATGGCCAAATTTTTGTAAAAATATTGATATATCAATATTTAAAATATATATTAAAATAATAATACTAAAATACACATTTTAAATAATAATACTAGATTCAGACATACAGTATATTTCTAATTTCTCTAATTTACTGTATAAGCAGAACACATAAGTTTTTGAAGGTGATGTCTTCAAAAGGACATATTGCTACTGAGACATTAGCAGTTACAAAATACCAAGGGCCATCATTTCAAAAAACCACATTAAAACAATGG
This sequence comes from Anneissia japonica, assembly GCF_011630105.1. Classification (NCBI taxonomy): domain Eukaryota; kingdom Metazoa; phylum Echinodermata; class Crinoidea; order Comatulida; family Comatulidae; genus Anneissia; species Anneissia japonica. The sequence goes on along the minus strand of NW_022694605.1, from coordinate 813,797 downwards.
CCCAGAAAAAATAAGACATATAAAGATATAGGATTTGGATGACAAAGCAGACATTCTCTGTTGTTATGTTAATTATGACGTTAAACTCCAAAAATACTCAAAATTCCAATAAAAAAAATACCGTTTTTTCTTAAACCGAACACTTTTCTTAAACCGAACCCAAATTACAAAAAGCATATATTTTATGCTCTGATAATTATTCAATTCAGTAAAAAAATCAGTCTGTGTAAGTACTTACTTAATTGAGGTGTTTCCCCTTTAGACTAGAGTTTATGAAATTGACAGACTCACTTTAAATTGATAAAACTATTGTACTGTAAACAATTTAAAAATAAAACTCACATCATAGCCATCAGGGTCAGCAAGACAATCACAACCCATGCTTTCTTCACAATGTTACCAGTCCTGCAATCAAAATAAAAATTAAATTAAAAACAACAAAAATGCCTTCATGTTCATCAATTTCAGGATGCCACTGTCTATGTTCACATTGACAATAGCCATAGAGTCAGGTTCAATGTCTGAAGATTGGCTGGCGCTAAGCTGCTTCAGACCTGCGCCATAAGATCCTTCTGGATTGTTGTACCGGAGATTTATCAGCAGTGGAAACCACCACTGGCAGGGCCACTGAGGCGTCACCAACAGGACACGACACGAATCCACCCACAAATCCCAGAAAGGGAGACGAGAAACTCACCCCCCGCACCGGTGGGCGTTGCCACCACAGGCGTAGCCGACTTACGAACAAAGGAATGCTCAGCCTGCCTAGCTGAAACGGTTACAAAATGAGATGGCGGCCACATTACGGCAGTGAGGGCACAAATCTCGATGGTTGTCAATCTTGGGGCTAGGTTTAGAGCCCCTGCAGTGAGAACACTCTGCTTTAGACATCTTTAGGAATCCAAGTAGATAAAATCTTCCAAAATTCAGAGATAAAAATCCAAGAATAATAATCCAAATCTTTGTTACAGTATAACACTCATAACGATCTTTCGAAAAAGAATGAGGATAAGCATGGTTGCGGGATCGTTTATGCTTGGCGCCAGGGCCGACTGTTCCATTTTGTTTTTGAGAGGTGTTCTCATGTGTGAGAAAGAATAGGCAATTAGTCGGTTCATCCAGGTAAGTATTCACGAAATGGAATCTAGGACTTAGTCATAAGTCCTTGCACTGATGGAGAAGCTAAACGTATTATGTTGGGGTCTTACAGTACAGTAGCTCCACATTCGAAGTTAAAAGAAAATGATTACATTTGTAGGCGAACAGTTCATGTTTTGTTGTTACATTTGTAGGCGAACAGTTCATGTTTTGTTGTTACATTTGTGGGCGTTGGTTGTTACATTTGTGGGCATTATTACATTTGTGGGCGTTGGTTGTTACATTTGTGGGCATTATTACATTTGTGGGCGTCGGTTGTTACATTTGTGGGCATTATTACATTTGTGGGCGGTGTGTTTTTACATTTGTGGTTTCAACAATCCCTCCAATTTCAGACCATTTTTTTGGGACCAGATTTTATGGTCTTTAGTAGCTTTGGCCTTTAATTGGTAAAATTATTATTAAAAAGATATAAGATAAACAATTTTTTAGTGCTACAGAAATGCGATCATTATTCTTGGTGTTCCTTTGAAGGTGTCCTTAATTAGAGCATGAAGGAATTAGTTTTAAACTAATTCCTCCATGATTAGAGGAAGAAGTGTACAGTGAAATGCCCTATGTTTGTGCTAGACTCAGATTTCTTTTAATTGTCATCATACTGATATGTCTCTACCTTGGACAGGATTATTAGTAATCACAAATAATAAGATATAAATGCATTACACTATAGTCACTATCAAGCCAGTAACCAGGTTCATGGGAATGGGTGCTTCTATAGGCCAAGTTTTTCTTTAGTAAACAAAGTTATGATGAAATACAGTAAACAGGTCAAAGATTCACGATTCAAGATTTCATTTATTGTCATCAAAATACATGAAATTTGCTTTCCAGATCAAGGAATACACAAAAATATACATACAGACAACTATACAAACTATAAAACTATACAGTGCAAACAAATATTTAAATTACAGTTAAATTAATAATATACAATATATAGAGTACAGTTACAAAAGATTAAAATTAGTTGTATGCCATAGGTAAATGAGTTGAAATATTATTGACAGTTATAAAATATGAGACTACCTGGTGAATACTTTGTTAAATAGGTGACTGACAGGCACCTGGCAAATACAAGATCATTAATGTATACTCTCAACATCTTTGCCAATGATTTTCCTTACTGCTTATAGTTATTTTCGTTATTTGAAAATTATTTTTCTATGTTACACTTGGTATTCCAGGCAATAGAACAAAAACATAATAGATTTGATGACACTCTAGATAGAAAAGAAAAAGTGTATCCTGACCAGGGCTTAAAATTAACTTTTTTTCTTGGTAGCACTGCCAAAATTTTCTGGCACCCCACAAAAAAATTTGGTAGCACAAATAATTTTTTTAGTAGCACATATTTCCCCATCCTTTTCGCATCCCCTAAGATAATAAGCGCTGCACAATATTTTATTCTTTATATTTCCTAACAAACCCCCCCACCAACTCACACCTACAATGTCACCATGGATTATTATGCAAGAAAGAAGACATGAAAGAAAAAGAGAAGAGATTTTTTAAAATTGAAAAAAAAAACAAGAAAAATAATAAATAACAAATAACAAAAGGAAGGAAAGAAAAAAAAATAAAGAAGTAAAATGGTGGAAAGAAAATGACAATGAAAAAACTAAAAGAAAGGTAAGTATCAAAAATGAAATAAGAAAAAGGATGAAACAAAAGAAAATAGATATTAAAGGATAGTAAAGAAAAAAGGTGCAAGGTAAAAAATTCAACCTAACTGGAAGGAGTATTTCATGGAAAGTTTCAATTGTTAGGAATTTCTAAGAAAATTACAAATTTCTGTTAATTATTAACAGATATACACAATATAAAAAAGAAAAACATGAGCAGTAATAATGTGCTAGCTATTACTGTCTAGTCAATGGACTGCCAAAATCTGGAGTTACTTAAGTGGATTGATATATTGATTATAAAATTATTAATTATTATTACTGAAACATTAATTATATTTTCTGTACACTTTCTTTAAATTCTTCAGTATTTTTCTTCATTTGTGCAGGAAATTTCAAGAAAATAGGTCCGCAGAATTGCATTAACACTTTAGGCTTTGTTTTAAGCCCGAAAAATTGGCATCACACAGTCGGCCGACGACACTTCTTATTTAGGTTATAATGTAGCCTAGAACATTAGGCCTGGGCAAGTACAACTTCAGCAAAGTATCTTATACCTACATATATAACAATATATACTGTAGTTTCATTTTCTTGTTCAATGGTTGTTTTTATTGAGAATTATTTTTTTTAAAATTAAAAAAAACTGGTACGCCTTCCAACTTCGAAACTTCAGTATTAATCGCCAGAGAACATCGTCACACTTCTAGTGTTTACAAAGGTTTCGCGGAGTAACATATCCCAAACATTGCAAGTTGCCCCGAATGATGTAATATCCCAGCATTCTGATTGGTTTACATCTTGCAATGGACTCAACATACCTTACTCGCCAGCCGGTGTAGTCAGGCGCACATGTGGTTTGGGATGTTACTCCGCAAAATATAGTTTCATAATTGGAAGGCCTGCTACTCAGTTAGTTCGATGTTCCTTGTAGAATAATATATTTTTTTATATATCTTATAGATTAAATTAACCAATTAATTCAATTGTTGCACTTTATTAATTCCATGTTCAAAATTTAATCTTTAAATATTCATTTATATACAATTCAATTTTTATATTATTTCAAAACACGATTAAACAATCATTTTGCTTACTTTCTGCTGATACTTTGTTAAGAACGAAATAAATTGTTTGATAGAGGACCATTACTAGTTGCCTATGATATAACTCTGCTTACCGTCTACAACATTCAGTGAGAAACGTTCCCAATTTCAGGCTCCTCATGGTAGACGTAGACACAGACACCAAGGTTGCCAGACACAAAGTCATTTGACTCTTTGTACGCCGCCGATACGAACAAAAGTAGGTCAGAAGCCGACTGGCTCGTTCAGTAAATAAATGGTAAAAAGGAGTTGCTTTCTATATTATTTCATTTAATTAGGTTTCAAAATTTGTTGTGAGACCTATTTGTTTGTTTGTTTTTTTGTAAATTTCAAGATGTTGCTCATTGAGATGCATGTTGTTAAACTATAGCTGCTCCGTGAAGTCTGGCTGAAGTTAGCATCAAAGAGTATTTTATACCCTTTGTTATCATCAGCCATGTGATTGAAGAAGCGTAATCTTATTTCATAATGTATGAGGTTTAGGTAATTCGTTTGGTTTTCAATAAAAAAGATGTCTGCCTTAATACCAGTAGTACTTTGAATATAATCATCCAGATGATGCCTAATTGTATTTATTTACGATCTATTTAGAGTTAGATTTTGATTATTGCTTGATCTGGGCCGTTTACATCGTATGAGCCAATACTGTATACGATCGTTTGAAATTTTCGGTACATAGTCTATTTTGTGAACAAATATGTTAAGGAAACGTTCACAATTACAAGGAGGTACAGGTAAGAGTAGCACTCAATAAAATAGTAAAAAATCGTGCAATCCGATGTTTCTATACCAGTCTCCTTCGCCTTGACTGTGATCGCATATTACCAAGCAAGAATAAGATGAGCGCACATCGACACGGTTTTAGTGTACGACGTCACACTTTAACAGTCTAGGTCATGCTGATTGGTTGATACAGTACATGTATAATGAATGATAACATGTTTTGCGTACCGCCTGACTGAAAATAATGGGCTGTACAAGTTGTAAGTAATTGGGATTTGGAGGGAAACCACCTTCCTGCCGCTTACAAAATCTACTCGCGCTATCAAATGACCTTGTCGCACTGAGCGCGACAAAGTTGAATTCCTTGTCGCACCTTAAATAATCAGGTCGCAAATGCGACCGAATAACCCTTAATTTCAAGCCCTGCTGACACACATTAAATGTGTTAAGCTACCTACAGTAAGGAAGAAAAGTTGTTAACTGGCTTTTGCGTACACAGATTGAGTATGTTTACTCCAATTTTAGAATATCATCAATGGTAATGCCAAGGTATTAATGTTCTGATATTCTTTCAACAACTGAGCCATAACACTAAGTGGTTCAACTACAATATTTTTCCGAAAATCAAAGAGGAGGGATCGCTGAGGGGCACGTTCCTAATGTACCTAAAGCCAGGCACTCCGTCGTATGATTGTCCAACTCCGCTCCCTGTGAGCGCTAGACGGTCGGACACCGTCTGCTAATCATCATTAAAAACGATAAAGTGCCTTGGCATTGCGTTCTCTATAAAATAGCATCGGCTGATGACCGTTGTATGCAGTGAGTGTCCAGCTTAAGAGTTTTGCGGTGTCTTGGTTTTTGTAAGCGACCAACACTGAAGTGCGAATAAGCTCTTATGAGTCTTATTCGCACGGTAGACCCTGTCTCTTATACACATCTAGATGTGTATAAGAGACAGGAATTCTACCCAGCAATTTGGTGGTCAAAATTGTCGTGGATAATCCAGATGGTAAGGTAATTAGGCTCGTGTCCGAGCGGTTTTAGAAAGTGTGTACCGGTGAATTAACTGGAAAATCGCACAGATATTTTTTCGCTCGAACGGGCCCCATGATCCGAAAATACTGATGTCATAGTTTATATTTTCCTCCATGACCATCAAACCAATTTTTTTCCAACTTCGCGAAGTTAGTGAATTTAACGCCAAAAGTTTTGGTTGTCAAAAACATGCAATTATTTCAGAGAAGATCTGTTTATATTTTACTGAAACCAGTTTGATTTGATTCATCCACAACTGGGTGTAATATTTAGTTAATTTGAACACTGAAACCTAATTTTTGACCGAAAATATAATGTGTTGTGAATGGAAATTCCCCATATCTATCTGTGTTTTTATGTTTTGTTTTGTTAACTGAATTAAGTTTATATTGCTCTGAATCCAAGTTTATATTGCTCTGAATCCAAGTTTATATTGCTCTGAAACCACTTTAATAGTGTTGATATATTTATTTATATATCTAATTAATTGGTATTATGTCAACTTGAGCACCGAAATCTTCTATTTGACTCTTTTTTACCATAATGTCTAAAGTATACAAACTTATGTCTATATTATAATGGTACAGTATTAAGTTACTTGTAATTAATTTATTAAATTATAAGTTAATTAATAAATGATTGAAGTTTAATGAGTTCCACAATTCCTTTTTTCTCCTTGTCCTTTCAAATGCTTTTTAATTTTATTAAAATATGTCTAAAAACAAAGAAGTTAAAGCAGTTTTTGATAATTTTTCAAGAAAAAGGTCACATACTTTTCTATTGCTTGTTTTGAAGGACCAAAATTAGGGCATTAATAATTGGAAGTGGTTAATCGCACAAATAAGCTCTTATGAGCACGGTAGATCTAGCCAATCAGCATTTAAGGTTTCATGATGTAACAGCTGTCATACAGTGCGAATAAGTTCTTATTCCCAATTCGCATGGTACATCGTGAATTAACTATATTTAACACAGTATCGTCTCAAAAGGTTCAATGACCTAAATATTTGACAAGATACCTAATTTGTTACGAGAATACCTAATCGAACCGAAATACCTTTTCAGATAGAACCTATCATACAAACATTGTCTACCGTGCAAATAGTAAATAATACATTATTCGCACGGTAGACGTAGATAATCAGCATCGTAGAATGTAACGACACTGTCTTTACAAAAAAGCGCCAATAAAAGCTTTCTTCTTTGTTTGGCTTCTGTTGTTCACAATCACAAAACCAGCCATTAAAGCCTAATGTAAATCAAGGTCGGTCAGGTATTTAGTGACTACAATTCATTTGTTGATTTCTTTAAAGAAATTTCAGGACGAAAATAACCTTGTTGTAGAGTACTGTACATACAACAATCTTTCAACAATTATCACAGCTTCCTATGGTCTCTGAGTGCTATGTGCTTTGTATATATCATCATTAGGCCTACAATCAATGTATCCAGTAGCATTTCAAAAACACTCCCACATCAATATAAATCTTATTTTCCAGTACAGTATATAGTACATATATTCGGTGGCGGATCCAGGATTTATTATGGTAGAGAGGGATAGGAGAGACTTTTAGAGATGTGCGAGTCTACAGGTGGGCTAAGTGCAGCACGACTGCAGCCCACAAAATTAAAACCCTATTAAAACTGCACATAAAATTTAGTAATTTTGCATCAGTTTGGCATCCTCTCATCCTCCTCTCTGTTCCAACTCCCATCATGGTTGGTGCTAAGTAATTAATTTTCTTCAGTTATGGTTATCGAATTGACTGTCTGTGCTGTGCCCAACTCATACAGTATGCCATGTAATAATCATACAGTATTTCTATCTACAACATTCTACCGTGCAAATAAGAGTTTTTTCCACAATTCATACAGTACCGTGCGAATAAGCTCTTATGAGTCTTATTCGCACGGTAGACCTAGCCAACATGCTGTTACTATCCCATTTACCAGCAAACCCTTTAAAAGTGCATTCAGGCGGGTTGGTGAACCAGGTTTTGCCAGAATCTCAATACTGTAATCCAATTAAACATCAAAGAAGAATACCTCTACTTAAGAGTCATTATCACAGCAGGCATTGCTGTTTCTCAATAAATTATCAGTATAGTATTTAAAAACCAGGCTGGAAAATTTTAAAAACCTGTTAAAAAAAAAATTGGCATTTTTATTAACATAGCTACAATTTCAGATAAAAATCATAATAGATATGCTTTTGAATTTTAAAAATCAATGCCTTATCTTAGAAGTTACAACATGGTTTTTGATTTAATTGTGCTAGTCTTCTTATAAACTATTCACAACTAATGAGCTTCATTGTTAATATTGTTTAAAAATTCCCTGAAGAGGTAATTAATAGAGATAAAGAAGAGATGGGCAAAACCTGGTTCAAAAATTCAAAATTTGGTAAATGGTGAAGTTTCCTCATGAATCAGCATTTAAGGTTTCATGACGGCTGTCATACCGTGCGAATAAGTTCTTATTCCTAATTCGCACGGTACAGTGCGAATAACCTCTTCCTTAACAATTTCGCCGTGGCTAGAGATACGGTACCGTATCAGAACTTCCAATTGCTAAAGGTACGGTAAATGATATTACGTCATGATTAGCCAATAGAAACGTTGATACATGCGTGACGTCATTCAGTGCACTGCTGCTGCTAGAGTAGTGAGCAGCGTGACCACTGCTTGGGTATTTACCCAAGATCTTGGGTATTTTGACCTGATCTTGGGTTTTTGGGTATTCCGTTCCAATCCGTGGGTATTTTATTTTTACTAAGAAAATTAAATATTTTTGTCATAGAGGAAGAATTGAGAAGTAACAAAGTATATTTCAATCCAATCAAGCAAGCAAAACTCAACGAAGTGCACATAACATTGTTAATTGACTGTTAATTGCTATAAACATGGGTTCAGAATTGTTTATTTGTGATTTGCGTTGCCATTGATCTTACCTAATTAATGCATTACATAATAAAACTTGATCACTGATCTACTGATAACACTGGCCGACTGAGGGCGTATTTTTCTATCCGTATTATCACCTCATGAATATTAATTTTAATAATTAACACAAACAATTACAATAAAAATTGGTTAATAAATTAAACTAAAAGGGAAACTTATACAGTACATGCGAAAAAAATGTATTTTTCAAATTTAAATGCATTTTCAGGAAGCTTGGGTAATTTTGGGCAATTTTTGCTGAATCTTAGGTAATTTCAACCAAGTCATTGGGTATATCAAAAATTGTGAGTGTTCATGCAGGTAGTGAGTGTATGTTTCAGATGGTTTTAGCATGGACCTATTCATAAGGTCCATGGTTTTAGCAACGATCGAAGATAAGAAACTTTGTTCGTTCGCGGGTGTTGTTGACAAGCTGTGATTAACATTCTGTAGCCCGAGGCCCTATAGCAAATAAAAAGGATAGCAGTTTTGCTAGATTTGGCGACATGAAGCGACTGAGTTTAACTATTTTAATAGTAGAAGCCACAGCGTAATAATTTCTTATATTCTACTTTGTTGATATTTGAATGGATGGAGGATATTATGAACTTGACGCAGGGTTCCCAGAACACCGCCCTCAGCGGCAAGTGCGAAGCGTGGAACGTGAAATTTGGATATGGGTTTGTAGTCAGATTTGCGAGAAAAACTTCAGCTACCCGTATTTCTCGACTGAGACTCAGTGGGAGCTGTAATTGGTATGGCAAGGAGATTGTGCAACCCTTCATTTGTATTAAGGGAATTTACGCCCATAAACTTTGTAGTTATTAATATTTTGGTTATAATAGAAAATATTCATTTTTTGGTGACGTCACACTCACATTAGTTAGCATGCATACGTCATAAGTTAGATACGTCACCTTTTCCTGGTAAGGCAAACTTTCCCGGTGGCGTGCTTTTTTCATGGATAAACAAACACCACTTCTTTGTACATGCATGCCTTGCCCAAGCCAGGGCTACAGAGCCGCATTATTAGCATTGTAAAATACTTAAACAAGGTACCTCTGCAAATGAATTATTCTTAGTTGTTTTTTCTTATTTTAATTTATTTCTTCCGAAAGTGTACTCTCTATCACATATAAAATTGAACTGTCTTAGGCCTAGGCCTAGTCTTATGCCTCATCGTCCTCCGCTACACAGTACATCAGCAGCCCCTCCCCCATACAGTACAGACGTTTGCTAGGTAACAACGTGATTGCACCTTCCTTCCATACACATCTAGATGTGTATAAGAGTTCCCAGG
>NW_022694605.1:802155-803456 GCF_011630105.1 Anneissia japonica | reverse complement strand
GCATTTGCATCCCCTCTTGGTAAGAGGGATTCGAAATAACTTTCTCTATATCTTCGCTAATTGAATTAATCCCCGTAATTTAGCTTACACCTATGAATTTAGGGAGCACTTAAAATGTGAAATAATCATTTCACTACCCGACAAACTCTGAACTTTATTTATTCATTAGGCCTAATAGTTTCATATTGCTGTACTATATATATACTCCAACATCACTGGCGCATGGTAACAACCAACTGACTGCAGACCATTTCCGGTCACACATTACTCTCCATAACACAGCACCCCCTAGTTCCGTCACCTCTGGGTATCAATGTAATGCTACATTATAATGCTCTTTCAAATGGTACTACTTATCTGCAAAGGAATTCCTTGCATTTGAAATTGTTTGTAAGTATCTGAGATTATCAGTGGACATTATAATAACCTCGATCTTTTAATTCTAAAGAGTTACCAACGAATTCGTGTTAAAATAGTTATTTCATACAATACAATTGCTATTGTTGGCTATCTGCAGGCTGCATCAATAATGTGATTATCAGACAGCCAAGCAAAGCTGCTTGTTGAACGAAGTCAAGGATTTATAATAAATCTAGGCCTCTGGGACTCCATTGCAAGATAACATGTATGAAACGGTAATAATGTCTAACTGTTATCATATAATCTTGGTCTAGGCCTAGTCCTATGTTTTACTTATTCACTGAATAATCACAGCATGAACGTTGATCACTCCAAAAATCCCAGGGTGCTGAAAGCAGCGAATACAAAACATTCACAAAAATTATGTGAACGTCTGTGCAAACTGTGTGGCGCAAGAAACAAAACAATGGCTTACTATTCTGAATACTTTAGTTTAACACCAATTACATGTATAAATATATACTATCTATGTTAGAAGTAATACAGTACCTAATGATGATGCTGCAGCACTCGAGAATTTCCACAACGGGCAAAGAGAGTTGATTAGGTTAGATCTGCAAAAAACGAAAGGTAGGCCTACCCAAACCAAACCTATCAGCACCGTACTGATGGATGGACATTCGATTGATGTTGTTTTGTTACTTCGCGTCAAATATACTGCCCTCTATAACCACTCCCTCTCTACTCATGGCGCTTTAAAAGGCCGTTGAACCCCTGTTGTCTCCCCTCCCCTTTTTGTTTCCCAGCACCAGTAACAAACATTTTACGAACGCTGCAATGTCATTTTTATTTATTATTATTATTATTATTATTATTATTATTATTATTATTATTATTATTATTATTATTATTATTATTATTATTATTATTATTATTATTAT
>NW_022694605.1:801078-802133 GCF_011630105.1 Anneissia japonica | reverse complement strand
TATTATTGTTATTGTTATTATTATTATTATTATTATTATTATTATTATTATTATTATTATTATTATTATTATTATAATATAGGGCCTATGGATTTTTTTTCATTTTCTAACGAACATTCCAAGTTCCCTTTTTGAGTTGAGCAACCAAACTGTTGATTGACGTCTGTATAGGCCTACGCGCTCTGTTGTCAACATTCCTTGAAACCCATGGCACCCTCGAGCATGAAGAAAAAGGAATTGATCATGGAGGACTCTTTATGGAGCGACGCTCTAGTTCTGTTTGTGCTAATCATAAGATATAGGTTCAGGCCCGTAGCTTGGGGAAAGGGGTGGGGGTTAAGGGGGTTACGACGAAAACTGGAGAAGGTCCGCATTTAAAAACGAAACACCCGGACGAAAACCACCCAAAATGAAATATACCATTGTTAAAGTAGGGTGGGCAGTGGGATGGACAATGTTGGGTGAACCTGTTTTTATTAGCTTCACAGTAGGATAGATTACACTGTGAATTCCTATTATACGTCTTTAATTTATTCAACTCTTTTGACAATTAACATGCATGTATGTTAATAATCATTGTAGATTTTTCCAGATTTCAGTAATCACTGTGCCTAAAATTTGTATTTTTCTAATGATTTTATCACAACAATTAACTTCACTTGTAGGGCAGAAGGTGGGTGGGCATTCCATTTGCACAAGATCCTCCCTGGGTCCCCTCTATTTCGAATTCCTGGACCCTCCATAGTTGGAGTATCATTACTCTGGGCTATACTCTATAAAGTCTTCTCGGATAAGGGCTATAAACCGTAGGCTCAGTGTATACAATGCCATGGCTCGTGTGCACTATGAGAACCAGTACACCCTTCGAGACGAGTATGGGGATACCTCGGTGTACTGGAAGAGACAGCCCCTGTGGTGGACGACGACACTTGCTGGTACCGGGTTACCGGGTAGCACAGACATGAAGGGACCCTCAGGGGCGAAGTAAGTCATTGGTCGAGTTCCTAGTCCACATATCAAGCGCCCTGAGCATCCTATATTAGATGGATATGTGC
>NW_022694605.1:794218-800654 GCF_011630105.1 Anneissia japonica | reverse complement strand
TCCTCGTGTAATAAAACGTTGGCCCTAAATTCTGCTGCTCGTATTCTTTTCCCTAACATCTCGTCATCATCCCATAAAACCAGAGTCTACACTGGCTCAAAACAACATACTATTTTTAAGTACTGTACCTATCAACCTGTCTATTTAAAAACTTAGGCCTACCTTACCTGCTATTCCTCCATCTTCGTTCTAAAAATCCTCTTGACAGCCCTGTCTCGAAAGGCAAAACCTTCAATTAAGTGTCTTCTTTCAAGTCCCTTTAGGCCTGTGAAATTCCAGAGTTGTGATTCGTGTAATTTGCTTTTTCCAAAACCTTCCTCATTTAGCGCCTTTAAATTTTGAATTGGCGTTTTATAAATATTTGCTATTATTTTTATAAAATGTATAAAGAATCAAGAATATGGCTACTTTATTGTCATAGAACAAATAAGTGAACAATGAAATTTAGTTTGGTAGTTGCTTAAAAAAAATAAAAATGACATATTACTTAAACACAGAATATGAAATAAAAAAATGTAAAATGTAGGCCTAACCCTAAACGTACGCGGATTAAAGATGTGTAAAAACCTTTGGTTCACCTATTAAAAAAAACCGGTCCTTATGCATACAACCTTGAAACCTAAATAACTATTTTATCCTATCTCTGTGTATTAATATTATAGAGTGGTAATAAAAAAAAGAAAATAATTACCGTTATCATTTTCATTCTACATCACGTAATATTACATCTGGGGTCCCCCAAGGTTCTATTCTTGGTCCCTTATTATTTTCAATTTATGTCAACGATCTTCCTAATTCCTCATCACTTTTAAATTTTGTTCTTTTTGCAGATGACACTAATATCTTTTATTCACATAAAAACAAAACTGAATTTTAAAAGGATTAATATTGAATTAAAAAAAAATATCTACCTGGTTTAAGTTAAATTAATTGTCTCTTAACGTTTCCAAAACAAATTTTATTCTTTTTAATCATAAAATAAAGAGTAGTGGCTCGCACACAATTAAAATTGATAATAATTTAATCAAACAAGTAAATTTCTTGGTGTTATTTAGCCTATAAAATATCTTGGCAACCTCAACGTAATAATATTTCTTTCTAGAAATATTGGAGTCATGAGTAAATTAAAATATTATCTTCCACAACATATTTTGTTATCATTATATAATACATTAGTTTTGCCATAATATTAATTATTGCAATATGTCATGGGCTACCACAACTAATAAATTCCTTTATCAATGTCCCTGGACAAGACTGGAAGCAACCAATACAATAATAATATTTAATTCACAAAAACGTGCCGTTAGGATTTGTGCAGGGACATCTTATTTATCGCATACTAAAATCTCATTTCATAAATTTAATTTTCTTAATGTTTTTGATTTAAACAAAATACAAAGTTACATATTTATGTTTAAATTTAAAAACAACACACTACCCAATCATATTATTTCTTTATTTCCCAAACAACAATCTGATATACATGATCACAGCACCAGATTTTCTAAAAGTACCGTAATGTCTTGTCTGAAAAACACGCATCTCTTTTCAGAAAAAAAAATCAATGTTTTACAATGGTCCTAACTTATGGAATTTACTAAACAATAAATTAAAATCCATACCCACACTTTTTTCTTTCAAATATAATATTAAAATATCTCTGGTCTCGGCATATGGCAACTAAGCCTCCTACTACGTTTCTGACTACTTATTTTTAAAGACACCGTGTCTGCAAACCATTGTGTATGTATGTGTGTGTGTGTAGGTGTGTGTGTGTGGGTGTGTGTGTATGTATGTGTATGTACGTGTTGTGTAATAAAATAATACGCATTTGCGGTCACTGTGTCTTTATTTTATCTTTAATATCATTTTATAATTTACCTAATCTGTAAAGAATACTGCTTTTTTATATAAAAACCTAACTTTGTTTTGTAATCCAGACCTAATTATTCTTTTTTTTCATTTTATTTATTTTTTTTAATTATTTATTTATTTTTTTAAACAACTATTATTACTATTATTATTTTTATTATTACAACTATTTATTTATTCATTCATTCATTCATTCATTCATTCATTATTTATTTATTTATTTATTTATTTATTTATTTATTTTTTTTTAAATTACTATTTTTATTTTTATTGTTATTATTATTATTATTATTACTAATATTATTAGCCATTCTTTGGTAGAATATTTGGCTACCAGTGACTACAATATTAATATATAATAATTATCTTATTAATTACTATTATTTGTAATGATATCGATTAATATGAATTTATTTACATTTTTACTTTTAATATGCTAGAATCGTAAGCACTATATAGGCTGTCTCTTATACACATCTAGATGTGTATAAGAGACAGGTTTTACAATGGTCCTAACTTATGGAATTTACTAAACAATAAATTAAAATCCATACCCACACTTTTTTCTTTCAAATATAATATTAAAATATCTCTGGTCTCGGCATATGGCAACTAAGCCTCCTACTACGTTTCTGACTACTTATTTTTAAAGACACCGTGTCTGCAAACCATTGTGTATGTATGTGTGTGTATGTATGTGTATGTACGTGTTGTGTAATAAAATAATACGCATTTGCGGTCACTGTGTCTTTATTTTATCTTTAATGTCATTTTATAATTTACCTAATCTGTAAAGAATACTGCTTTTTTATATAAAAACCTAACTTTGTTTTGTAATCCAGACCTAATTATTTTTTTTATTTCATTTTATTTATTTTTTTAAATTATTTATTTATTTTTTTAAACAACTATTATTACTATTATTATTTTTATTATTACAACTATTTATTTATTTATTCATTCATTCATTCACTCATTCATTCATTCATTCATTCATTCATTCATTCATTCATTCATTCATTCATTCATTCATTCATTATTTATTTATTTATTTATTTATTTATTTATTTTATGTTAAACTACGATTACTATTATTATTGTTAGTATTGCAATACAAATTTATTATTTATTTATTTATTTATTTATTTATTTATTTTATGTTAAACTACGATTACTATTATTATTGTTAGTATTACAACTAGGCCTATTGTTTGACTTGTGGCCATAACTTGTCAAAATTTTTTTTTTGCTCACTCACGAAACACTCTTAGGCTATTTAGGCTATTACTTATATAATTTCTTTTTAATACAGTGTATTTATTCGTTTTAATTGTATTGTTCTGTATGTGGTAAACCAATAAAACAAACAAAACAATGCAAACCGTACTCGCGCGAGTAAGCGCCCAGTTTTGATGCATCAGAATCCTTCTAGTTTTATGGCTCCCCTGTACTGTACATCATTTTTGGATTTAGAACTACAGTATTTAATATCTAAAATTAAAATACTTTATGAGCATACAGAGTTGTTTTTTCAGTCAACAAAGGTAAACTGGCCAGAAAACTCTCGTATGTAAAAATCTTGAATATTTTTATTCATTTTTTCATCATGTGATTTTTTTCCCCTAGCAAGTCAATAATCAAATCAATTCTGGGACTGTGGTTGTTGGATGATTTGAGCTGCGGTGTGGATTCACATTTTCTTCTTATGTCAATTCCAAAATGAGAATATTTCTAATGGGTGAGCTTTCTGATGGACAGTATATTCTCCTTCTTAATCTAGCAACGAATCGGCAGGTAATTACTTTTCCTACCGTGTACTTCTATTTTTCTCAGGTTTCCGACAATTTGCACCACTAATTTCATCTGGACGATTATCTTTTCTGAACCAGAACTGTTCGTTTATCTTCGTTTTTCAGATGTCCATCCCATATAGGTCTTATCTCTTGAATTTTCCAACTTCCAATAAGCACCCCCTCATTCATCTATTTCCATAAGCGCCCAGGCTCAATTTCTATTTTTTCTATGGTCTATAACAGTTGAGAAATTCTCTCCTAAATGAAGTGCATACAAATCTTAGTGAGGTCCTCTACTAATAGCTCTCAACGAATATACTCCTATAAATAAATGAATAAAAAAATTATTAATTAAATCTTTCTGGCGAACCCGCGACCTCTCGCTGTCAAGGCGAGCGTCATAAGCCCTTAGCAAAGTGATAAATAGAAATTTAACGAAATTAAGAACTTGAGTGCTATTTCCGAGTATCTAGACGTGTAAATTTTACAAAATTGTCTGACCTCAGCTTCCAACCATGGTGGGGCAGAGGTTATTGGAGACCTGTCTCTTATACACATCTAGATGTGTATAAGAGACAGATATATATATGCATGCTTATATCTGTTTGACTTGTAGGGCTTACTAGTACAACTTCCTTGACTTTGTACGGATACTTCGTAACTCTTTATTCAGGAAACAAGCGAAGGGGAGAGGGGTGGTGAGCATTGAAATGGAGATGAGTATATGTAGTACTTCACATAACTTTCAACGTAGACCTTGTAAACAACTGCTTCAAGTGTGGTTTTAAATTATATTTAATAGTTACAGTTATTAATTCAAATATTTTACGTGTTGTTTAAATATAGACTTTATTAAAAAATTTTATATATTTATATACTTACATTTTAAAAGCTTCGGATATTAAAAAAAATCCGTTTGTTGACTTACTATTATTTAAAGAATTATTTAAAAAAGTATTACAATTAAATTGTACTAGGTTGGGGCTCCTTTTTTATTATGAATAGCGGACCTCTTTATATTATGACTAGCGAACCTTTTTTTTCTATGGCTGCGACATCTTTTATTTATCATAACAAGCGAACCTCTTTTTTTATTATGAATAGGAACCTTTTATTTTTTATTATGAATAACGAACCTCTTTTCATTTTAAAAATTATGAATAGCGAACCTCTTTTCTTTTTTTTATATTATGAATAGCGAACCTCTTTTTTTTTGTTATTATGAATAGCGAACCTTATGACTAACGGTCCTATTTTTCTATTATAAATAACGAACTCTTTTCTTGCTTATGAGTAATGAACCCTTTATTATGACTAGCGAACCTGTTATTCTATTATAATTAGCGAACCTTATAAATAATGAGCTTTATGAATAGTGGACTTTTAAAAAAAATTATGAATACTGAACCTTATAAACAATTATCTGGACCTTATAAATAGCGAACCTTATGACAGGCAAGTGGACCCCGCTCGGGGTCCCATTGGAAATTAGTTGTTTTATAATAACCTGGCATCTTGTTCTTTGTCTGTTGAATGTTGTAATTTTTGCCATTTGATGAACTTTAATAATATACTGTCTGTTGACCATGTTGTCTTTAAAGTTGCTATAGGCCTATTTATTTTTAAGTTTTTTTTTCTTTTTGGTCTACAAATTTTGTTATGAGAGAAAATCATGCCGGACTGCACGTTACGTATTTTATTTCACGTGCAAACAAAAAACGGCAACTCTTTTTTTCCCTTTTCATTCATCTTTGATCGTACAGTAGTATCAATATGGCGCTGGTTTTCGACGAGGTGAAGTTGAGATCACTTACCGATCAAGGTGAAATTTCCCGACGATCTGAAAAGCAACTGAGACTAGAAGTTACAACAGAGGATAAAAAAGCTTGTGTAACAATATACGATGGTAAATTTGTATATATTTTAAAAATTGTGTCCTTTACATACTGTTTAAATGCTAGGCTATTTTCTTTTTGTTGAGTTACACCTGACCTAGGCCTAGGCCTAGCGCGGCGACTTTAATCTAGGCCTAGGGTAGGCCTACGGCCTAGTATGCCTAGGCCACTGATCTCTACCATAATGGCTGGATTGCTCATCGGTCAATCCTGGTACATAAAAAGTGAGGCCTACGACGCCATGTTGGAGGGCCTAAGTGACGTACAAGTTTCTTTTGGCATTTGTTTAAATAGTTAAAAATAAGGAAGTGTCTATGCTTACGCCGAGTCGTAAGCATTAGTCATAAGCTATGCTTACGCCGATCTATTGAGCATGCGCAGGGGTGGCGTAAGCATTATTTAGAGGCTATGCTTACGCCGAATAAGGTATACTGAGCATGCACAGGGCTGGCGTAAGCACTATATAGGCCTAGTGGCTATGCTTACGCCGGATTGCTAGTCAACGTAAATAGTCAACTCGTTGATCTGCTTACTATTTCACGTTGTAGAGGCATGAGCTTTGTCTAGTCCACAGTTTTCCAAAAGAACAGGCATCGTCATGAACTGAGGCAGACATATTAGACATTCCCACATGAGGACCCAATTCTAGCTTACCTAGAATTATTCTGTAGCACTTGCCTATTTAGCCTGCCTAATTCACTTTACTCAAGTACTCCATATCATCCTTGTGTAAAAATATTTGACCTGTGCCAAGCTCTTGTACTTTCCTCATGAGTGCCGTCTGTTAATTGTGATACGGTACTTCATTGTTAGATAGGCCTATCTAGCCCAATTTATGTTGATATTGATACAATACTATATCTGAAATAATAA
>NW_022694605.1:792511-793722 GCF_011630105.1 Anneissia japonica | reverse complement strand
GTAAGCATTAGTCATAAGCTATGCTTACGCCGATCTATTGAGCATGCGCAGGGGTGGCGTAAGCATTATTTAGAGGCTATGCTTACGCTGAATAAGGTATACTGAGCATGCACAGGGCTGGCGTAAGCATTATATAGGCCTAGTGGCTATGCTTACGCCGGATTGCTAGTCAACGTAAATAGTCAACTCATTGATCTGCTTACTATTTCACGTTGTCGAGGCATGAGCTTTGTCTAGTCAACAGTTTTCCAAAAGAACAGGCATCGTCATGAACTGAGGCAGACATATTAGACATTTCCACATGAGGACCCAATTCTAGCTTACCTAGAATTCTGTAGCACTTGCCTATTTAGCCTGCCTAATTCACTTTACTCAAGTACTCCATATCATCCTTGTGTACCTTATTTGACCTGTGCCAAGCTCTTGTACTTTCCTCATGAGTGCCGTCTGTTAATTGTGATACAGTACTTCATTGTTAGATAGGCCTATCTAGCCCAATTTATGTTGATATTGATACAATACTATATCTGAAATAATAAAATGTACAGTATCTATATGTATGATGTGTAGAATGTTGGAGATGACCTGCCTGCTGCAGTGATATTCTGATTTTAAATCATTGTCCTCTATATTACAGTACATAATTAAAAAGCGAAATTAAAAACAAGAATTTCCCCTATGGTGCTCTTATCTCGATCCCTCACCCCGACCTTTCCAACATCTATTGATCCGTGTCCCTATAAAATTCTTAATTTTCCTATTATGAACAAGTACGCATACAATAATTACAAGAGAGCGTGACACAGTTTCAATCCAATTTTGTTATTAATATACAAAAACACTGTAGTATATTTCGGTTTATGCAAGCGTAATCGATTGAATAGAATTTTAATTCGGGGTTGTAGTTTCTTTTAGGTGCACGTTTTTTGGCAGAATCGATGCTACGTGAAGATCGTTTATATAAATTTATGTGATTTTCTTTCTCCTAATTCGATTCAGCTTCTGACAATTTTTCATAGCTTGTGAAAGTGCCACCGAGACGCAAAGTGTCTTCATCTGCCATCTTGAAACTTCACCAAGTGTGCGCTACAGAAAAAAAAATATTTGCACATGCTCAATAGGACGTTTTCGTACTCACGAAGCAAGCGGCGCCCTTCAAATAGATTGGCGTAAGCATAGCCTATGATTAATGCTTACGACTCGGCGTAAGC